>NC_142930.1:158149288-158266788 GCF_046866305.1 Octopus bimaculoides | reverse complement strand
ATAAATAAAAACATACATACACATATATACATAAATACACACATATATATAAATACATATAACACATATAGACCAAAACATACATACTACCATAAATATATATATATACATAAATATATATCTACACATACACACATGTATATAATATACATGTTATTATTATGGATGAAGGGATGATTATTGAATGGTTATTATTTTGATATTATGATATTTTTTAAATAATTTTTCTATCTTTATATAATAAGTATATCATATTAATTCATTTGGTACTTATTGTTGGTTGAGATATATATCTAATTATTGTTCTACTTACGATCTGACGAGTAGCTATATTTTTGAATAGAACTTATTTTAGATAATTTCAATTGATTTTAATCGATTTAAATTTCTTTTCTATTTGAAAATTGGTTATGAAACACGTGTAATCTTTTTATTATATTTATCTTATGATATTTACTTTACTTTATATTATACTCATTTATTGTGCTTTTAATTATTAATTTTTCTATATGTGATAGTGGATTTTTATCGATGAGTTCTTGAAAATTGGTTATTTTCCCTAAAACTATATATATTTTATATATACTTTATCTATAAGGCTCAATTTAATTTTTTATAAATTGATTTTAATTGAGTTTTTTACCTGTAATTTTGGATTTTGTCCCTAATAATATTATATATATATATATATATATATATATATATATATATATATATATATATATATATATATATATATATCAGGGTAGTAAAATATTATTTAGAAATATTTTTTTACCATTGTGGCCTAGTGTGTAGAAAAACTAGTCAATAGACTATATATTATTCATTATATATGCAGTGTACATTTAAACACATAAGAGATGGCCATAATTGGACATCTAAACCGCTAGAAGGAGTAGTTAAAATCCAAACCACAATTAGGGGTAATTTCAAAAGGGAATGAAAAATAAAACATTTACCATCTATTTCCTGGACCATGGTTTCAAGCTATCTTCAGTAGATAAAATAATTTACTAGGTGAAGCTCTCATCAGCAGGAAAGTCAAAGATTAACATTATAAGTCTGAGGCAATACAGAACATGAGAGCTTCGCCTAGTAAATTACTTTATTTACTGAAGAGAGATTGAAACCATGGCCCAGGAAATAGATGGTAAATGTTTTATCTTTCATTCCCTTTCGAAATTACCCCTAATTGTGGTTTAGATTTTAACTACTCCTTCTAGCGGTTTAGATGTCTGATTATGGCCATCCCTTATGTGTTTAAATGTACACTGTATACATATATATATATATATATATATATATATATATATATATATATATATATATGAAAACTACATTCACACACACAGATACATACGCATGCATATACACATACTGTGTGTATACACATATACACATACAACAACAAGAAACAATCAAATGTATAGAAAATAAATGTTGTGTAGTTGTGTAGAGAAGTCAATTAATGCAGTAATTATATTTACATATATACAAAAGTTTCTTTCAACATTTTTCCATCTGTAGTCTCTAGACATTAGTCTGTCTAAATGGTAGAATAATTATTAGTGATATAAAAAGAACAGTTCAGCTGTTATATAAAACAGTAGCTCACACAACATAATTACATAATAACTAAACAGTGAAAAGTGTTGGTAGTAAAGTGCAAGATATATAAATACTTTTGTACAAAAGTGTATGTACAAATATTTGGGTATCAATATCATTAAGTGATTTGTGTATAGAAAATGCGTAACACAGGCTGTAGATGAATTATGGTTTCTTGTGTAAGAAGAGTGACACAAAAAAGGAGAGAAAATCAGCATACTTTTATGAAGGCTGGCAAAAATACTTTACTGCTTTGGGAATTAGCTCAGATATGTGGGATGTGTCTTTTACTTAGACTCATCTTGTTTCATCAAAGTGTCTGTTTATCACAGTCGCTCTTGTATTACTCCCTCTCCTAGCATCCTCTCGTTCCTTTAGCTCTGTCATGCCCATTATGATCATACTTACACTCTCTCTTCTATTCACCCTCTCAGTCAAGTTTGCCCTGAACAAACAGACACAGCATCATCATCGTCATCATTGTTTAACATCCATTGTCCATGCTGGCATGGGTTGGATTGTTTGACCTGGGCTGCATCAGACTCCAGTCTAATTTGACATGGTTTCTATGGCTGGATGCCCTTCCTAACACCAACCACCCTGAGGGTGTAATGGGTGCTTTTACATGCCACTGGCATGGGTACCAGTTGTGTGACATCAGAATCTGCTATGACTCTTTATCACTTTATCTCCTGCCACCTGTTTCCTATTTAATTCATTTATACTATACTTTAAATATATATATATATATATATATATATATATATATATATATATATATATATATATATATATGTATGTATATATATACTTTTGAAGCTATTTATTTTTATATTTACTTTAACTGCTTTACTTCATCTTTTTATCTCTTCCTGTTTTTGTTAACATTAAGGATAGTTAGTTCCTTGAATTTCTGTCTAGCACCTTAATTGATATGAAACAACAAACCCTTGTTATATGAAATTTCTGTTATATGAATTTCTGTCTAGCACTTTAATTGATATGAAAGCCAAATCCTTGTTATAATTATTAATAAAATGTACCTACGGGGTTTTATTTCTGCGCTGACCACTTGGTATAAATCATTAATGATTTTTACCCTTGTATCATTATTATAATTAATATTTGAATATATGTATGTGTGTGTGTGTGTGTGTGTGCATGTATCTATCTATCTATCTATCTATCTATCTATCTATCTATCTATCTATCTATCTATCTATATATATATATATACATATATATATATATATATATATCATCATCATCATCATCATCATCGTTTAACGTCCGCTTTCCATGCTAGCATGGGTTGGACGATTTGACTGAGGACTGGTGAAACCGGATGGCAACACCAGGCTCCAGTCTGATTTGGCAGAGTTTCTACAGCTGGATGCCCTTCCTAACGCCAACCACTCAGAGAGTGTAGTGGGTGCTTTTACGTGTCACCCGCACGAAAACGGCCACGCTCGAAATGGTGTCTTTTATGTGCCACCCGCACAAGCCAGTCCAGGGGCACTGGCAACGATCTCGCTCGAAAATCCTACAGGAGCCAGTCAGGCGGTACTGGCAACGGCCACGCTCAAAATGGTGCATCTCATGTGCCACCCGCACAAGAACCAGTCCAGGGGCACTGGCAACGATCTTACTTGGCTTGCCGGGTCTTCTCACGCACAGCCCATTTCCAAAGGTCTCGGTCAGTAGTCATCGCCTCGGTGAGGCCCAATGTACGAAGGTCTTGCCTCACCACCTCAGCCCAGGTCTTCCTGGGCCTACCTCTTCCACGGGTTCCCTCAACTGTTAGGGTGTGGCACTTTTTCACGCAGCTATCCTCCTCCATTCTCACCACATGTCCATACCAGCGCAATCGTCTCTCTTGCACGCCACAACTGATGCTTCTAATGTTCAGCTTTTCTCTCAAGATACTTACACTCTGACGGGTATTCACATTGACATTACACATCCAACGGAGCATACTGGCTTCATTCCTTGCGAGCTTACGTATGTCCTCAGCAGTTACAGCCCATGTTTCACTGCCATGTAGCATGGTTGTTCGTACGCATGCGTCATACAGTCTGCCTTTTACTCTGAGTGAGAGTCCCTTTGTCGCCAGCAGGGGTAAGAGCTCTCTAAACTTTGCCCAGGCTATTCTTATTCTAGCAGCTACACTTTCAGCGCACCCACCCCCACTACTAACTTGGTCGCCCAGATAGCGGAAGCTATCGACTACCTCTAGTTTTTCACCCTGGAATGAGATAGAAGTTGTTTCCTGTTTGTTTGCAGTCTTTATTGCACCTGAACATCTGCCACAAACAAAAACTAACTTGCTAGTTAACCTGCCTTTGATGTTGCTGCACCTCTTATGTGTCCATAGCTTGCACCGGGTACATCTTATAGAGTTACTACCTACTCCTTTTCTACATACTGAGCAGGGCCATCTACCTGAAGGGGTTTGTGTTTTATCTACCTTCCTACTTATTAGGATTTTGGTTTTAGCTAGGTTGACTCTAAGGCCCTTCAATTCTAGACCTTGCTTCCACACCTGAAACTTCTCCTCTAGTTCTGATAGTGACTCCGCAATTAGGGCAAGGTCATCAGCATAGAGGAGCTCCCAGGGGCAACCTGTCTTGAACTCCTCTGTGATTGCCTGGAGGACTATGGTAAATAATAGGGGGCTGAGGACGGAACCTTGGTGGACCCCTACCTCTACCCGGAATTCATTGCTGTACTCATTTCCAACCCTCACCTTACTGGCCGCATCTCTGTACATGGCTCGCACAGCTCTCACTAGCCATTCTTCTATCCCAAGTTTCCTCATTGACCACCAGATAAGGGATCGGGGGACCCTGTCAAAGGCTTTCTCCATGTCAACGAAAGCCAGGTACAGAGGTTTATCCTTGGCTAGGTATTTCTCTTGCAACTGTCTCACTAGAAATAAGGCATCAGTAGTGCTTTTACCTGGCACGAACCCAAACTGCATCTCATCTAAATTGATTCGCTCCCTAATTAGTTGGGCTATGACCCTCTCTGTAACTTTCATAACCTGATCTAACAGCTTGATGCCTCTGTAATTATTTGTATCTAAAGCGTCCCCTTTACCTTTGTAGCAGTTGACTATGATGCTGCTACACCAGTCATAGGGTATGACTCCTTCGTGTATCACCTGGTTCGTAATACGGGTGACTAGGCTATAGCCAACACTGCCAGATATTTTGAGCATCTCTGCAGTGATTCCTGATGGGCCGGGGGCTTTCCCGGTCTTCATACTCTTAATTGCTTTATCTACCCTGGTACTATCAACTCGGATAGCTGGTCCCTCTATTGGGTCGACATAAGGCAGGCTCTCTTTCTCCCATTCATTCTCTTTATTAAGCAATCTATCGTAGTGGCATCTCCAGACCTCTTTCTTTGCATCCTCATTTAATGCAAGCGTACCATCATCCATGCGAACACATTTCTCTCCTACAACATCACTATTCTCTCTCCTACACTGTCTTGCAACACGAAATACCTCGAGTCTTTGGTCCTCACGGTGCAGAACATTGGCAAATCTTTCCTTATCTGCTTCCCCTCTGGCTAAATAAACCTGTCGCCTAGCCTCCCTTCTGGCACATTGGTACAATTCCCTGCTACCACCGTTCTTCCAGTCCTTCCAAGCTTGTTTCTTTTGTCTAATAGCCCTGTCTACCTCCTTGTTCCACCACCACGTTACTCTGGGTTGGGAGGGGACCTTACACCACCCACAAATCTGGTCGGTGGCTTTCAACAGGTTGTCCCGCAGAAATCTCCAATTGTCTTCCACGTTGTATGATGCTATATCCCCTTCTATTTCGTTAAATGCTTCAAGTAACTTGTCTCTAAGTCTCTGTCCGTTTGCAGGGTCTTTAAGCTTCCACACCCTTCTTCTCCAAGCCTGTCTAATTCTGGGCACCCATTTTGCCTTGATCCCAAAGTCGCTAACTACTAATCTATGTTGTGGGGTACATTCTTCGCCAGGGTAGGTTTTGGCATTTATAAGCCGCCCTCTTTCCCTATTTCTGGCGAGGATGTAGTCGATTTGGCTAGAGTGTCTGCCGGAGCGGTAGGTGACTAGGTGACTGGCAGGTTTCCTGAAGTTGGTATTGCAGACCATAAGATTGGTTGCATCACAGAACTCCAGCAGTCTGGTTCCCTCCTCGTTGCGGGAACCGAAGCCATAGCCTCCATGTATGCCATGGAAGCCCCCAGCACGACGTCCGACATGACCGTTGAAGTCTCCAGCCACAAAGAGAAGGTCCCTGTCACTCGTCGACGAGGTAGTTTGCAAGAGGGTGTCATAGAATTGGTCTTTCAGACCATCTGGTAGCCCAGGTTGAGGTGCATAGGCTGAGATGACAGTAGCTAATCTATGATGAAGCACTAGTCTGATCTTAAGTACTCTGTCACTTACTCTAACGACCTCGATTACCTTATCCACCCATTTCTCCGCTAGAAGTATTCCTACGCCCCCGACCCCGTCAGTGTTCCCTGCCCAGAAAATCTTGTACCTGTGTTCTTTGCCTGTGAGGAACCTTGCAGAACCTCCTCTCCATCTTACTTCCTGGATGCAGCACATATCTACGCATCTCCGTTCAAGCATCTCAACAATTTCACCAGATCTACCTTTCAGCGTGCCGACGTTGAGAGTGCCAATCCTAACAGTATGGGTGTTGGGGGTGTGGGCCTGTAGCCTGGGAAGGGGAAAAGCAGTGTCGTGTACCTGAAAAGAAAACTTTATATATATATATATATATATATATATATATATATATATATATATATATGTATATATATATGTGTGTATGTGTGTGTGTATACATACATTTATTTATATTTATTTATATTAGGAAATATCAAGTTTACACCTGCTGTAAAAAAGATATCCAACCGGTGTATGATTTTTCATGTGAAAAATGAGAAGAATAGTACCTTACTAAGAAACAAGTAAGGGTTGGTGACAGGAAGGGTACCTGACTGTAATATTCTGCCTCAAAGTAGATGTCAAAGTCATTGTTGATGATGATGATAATGATGTCCTTTGTGTAAATTATTTAACAAATCACTCACCTGCTCTTTTCAATATCAATGTATTTCAATGTTTTCGAGACACTAGTCATGTTGAAATGATTTAGGGAACTAGTATTGGTGCAAAATTATTCTCCTTTTCTGCTCAGTAATGCCTATGTTCTGAAATAGTCAATAAAAAAAAAAATTCACAAGTCAATATATTTCATCTTGGAATTGATGAAAATAATTAATTAGTTGAACAGAATCAAGCGTTTAAGTAAAATCAAAATGGGAAAAAAACAACATTTAATCTATGCAATGATGGCATACAGTAAGTACAATTGTAAAGAACAAATAAAATGTTATTGGAATAATACAATGCTTTAGTAACCAAATGATAAACTATAATAGCGACAAAGTAGTATTTTGTGGAAATAATATTACAGTACAGTGTTATAGCAATGACTTAAAACAATGGAGCTTCTTTAATGACAGAGCATTTGTTTTATTAATTCAAAGATGCAGCGGAATGATGCCATACCGATGATAGGTACAGGTTGTCATAACAATCAATGGCGTGGAATATTTTCCTAGTGTCAGTGCAGAAATGTTATATAGCAGCAATATACAGTATCATAGCAATGATTTTGAAGGTTTAGCTACAATATGATGTAATGAGTGTTTGTGATATTACATCAGTATTGTAGAGGGATGATGCCATAGCAATCATATAGGTATAGGTTGTCATAACAAGCAATGACAAGGAATAGTTTCCTTGCATCAGTGCAGAGGTGTTATATAGCGACAATATAGCGACAATATAGCAATGATGTTGAAGCTATAGCTAAAATATGATGTAAGGAAATATGTAGTAAAGAAAAAAGTCAAAGCCAAACTGAGTGTGATACCACAGCATTGATAAAAGGCAGTGTAAGAACAAGTAAGTAAGTGAGATTTGATTTAAGAAATAGGTGATCCCTTTACCCATGTTGAAGTTTAATGGCCCCTTTCTCTCTTCAACGACTATAACGAATAAATAAGAGAAAAATAAATTAGATGCAAAGAAGGAGAAAAAGTCTTTGTTAGTATACTGGAGTAAACTAAAGAGAAAATGTTGGAAATAAAACGTTCACCATAAAATGTTAACCATCTCACTGATTTGGGAACATATGATTCCCTCTTTGTTTGAAAAAGAATTGTGTTTGAATGAATTGTTGCTGTTGATGTTTCAGAAGTTTTAAATCAATCTTTACTTGTATTGTGGCTTGTTGATGATGACAAAACTTCCTATGTAAATTGTTACTCCAGAGTAAATCGGTTTAGTGATACAAACAGGAAAATACAACTCAAAACATAAGTATATATAGCACCATCCGAGCGGGATCACTGCTTGAGCAGCGGTCTTGCTTCCATGCCGGTGGCACATAAAAAGCACCATTTGAGCATGATCGTTTCCAGCTTTGCCTTACTGGCACTCGTGCCGGTGGCATGTGAACAAAACACTGGACTGACTCCTGTGCAGGTGACACGTAAAAAACACCATTTGAGCATGGCCTTTGCCAGTACCACTGGTACATACAATGATGACGATGATGATGATGATGGTAGCAGTAGCAGTAGCAGCAGCTATTACAAGTCTAACGAAAGTCTTGAAAAATCTAAGAGTTAATCTGGATGTTACACAAGCAGAATTGCATCTATTTTGTCCACATTTAGAAAGTTTAACCAAAATATTTGTTCCTGCTATCCACAAATAGTCAATCGATTGAAAATATTCAACTAAGAGGTGATCTTTCTCATTCATTTATTTTCAAACTGACTTCACTTGAAACATAAAAGTTAATGGAATTTGTACACAATTATATATTTTTATATGAATAAATTCTCTTTTTTAAAACGTTTGTCTCATCGAATGTTTTATCAGCCCTTTTGTTAACTATATTTCTGTTGAAATATATTGTCTTTGCTTCAATTAACTTTGAAAATAGGGAAGAATTTAATAAAACAACTTTGTCAAACTAATATTTGGAGCGTAACATAAAAGATTGATGAAATGTTTTAATTTAGATCACTTTGTGTTATAGAACTAAAATTCGTGTTATAAAGCCAAATCAATTTCAGGTAAGTTGGTATCAAAAGTGTTAAAATTAGGAAAGCAAGGGTTGTCCATAAGATATGGGTATATGTTCCATGATATTTGGAAAAATTGTATAAGGGTTCCAAGACAAAATAAGTGCAGGAATGACTGATATAAAGAACAATTTAATAAAATAGAAACTAACATGAATAAAATAGTGTATTTATGTATGTATTTTAAATCACTATTAATCATTCTTGTGTGGTGTAAATGTTTCAGTTTCTACGCATAATTTCAGATCAAGCCACTTACTAAATATCTACAATTCTAAAATATAAATATTTCCTTAATTTCATCATCATAAAGCCTAAACAATGTAGAATTTGAAAAGGCTTCAGAGCAAAAAGCTAAAAAGCAGCTCAGATCTCTAAACAGTATGGAAAAGAAAAAAGAAACAAAACAGTATTAATCAAATTGATATTTTTTTTAGGAATTGCTAACTTTGTTCAAGGTCCTTTGGCAAACATTGTTTACACCTGATCTTTATCAAGAATCAAGTTATTACGTAAAGGAAAGAAATCTGAGCAACTTCTGAAAGTTAATGTTAGATGATTTCTCTGCAAAACTATGTTGCTTTCTTGTTTCATTTGTTTTGTTTTTGTTTTCTTTTCTCACATCACACCCATGTTAGAATTACTATTACTAACCAATCAAGATGATATATATATATATACGTATATATATATATATATATACATATATATATGTATATGCACACACACACACACACACACACACACACACACACACACAGCCACCTGAAATCTTATCTGTTATTAATTGCTGCTGATGATGTCAGTGGTTGTAGTGGTTGCGATGAGAAAATACTTGTCTTCATTTACCTCATCTTCCCTCCTTCCTTTCTTTCTTTCTTTCTCTCTCGCCCTCTATCTCTCTCTCTCTCTCTCTCTATATATATATGTATGTGTGTGTGTGTGTGTGTATATATATATATATATATATATACATATATATATATATATATATATATATATATATATATATATATATATATATATATATATATGTATATATATATATATATATATATATATATATATATATATATATATATATATATATATATATATGTATGTATATATATATATATATATATGTATATATATATATATATATATATATACTTATATTTATTTATATATATATATATATATATATATATATATATATATATATATATATATATATATATATATACGTAAATGTTATGTACGTAGATCTTGTTTTTTTGTAGTTTCTTTTTTTTGTTTCAGTTATCTTTTCGTTATTAAAAATAATTAACCAAACAACCAACGAAAAAAAAGCGTATATGAACTCTTCCACTTCTTTCTCTTTCCTCGCCTCTCTCTATTTTATCCACTAATCTTACAAGCCACTACATGGTCACTCACCTGTTATGAAAACAACTAAATCACCTTCAGCTAACCCCATTAAAATAATCTATGTTGTTATGTGGCCCTTAAATTATTCACATGCCCCACCATCCCAATATGTAAAATTACGTCAGTACATATTTTCACCAGCATCAGTTCATACTACCTGGAGTTCATTAATTCATTAATTAGATATTAGGTTTCTTAAACATAGAGACTAATTCAGAATTTATGGAGCAAGAGTAAGGTTTCAGTACTATAAACTAATTGTTCACAATGTTTTCACCTTCCAGGTGTGTTGGGGATCAATTAAAAGGTGCTGTACATGGAAAGGTCAAAAGGATTCTTTTTTACCTATTTAGTACCAACCTTCCCAAGACTACCTCAGATCCATGATAAAGACTTCCTGTTTTTAAGTGATTTAAATTAAAACCCGCCGTCAAAGTTCCATGCTAATTAATGTTTCGTATGGCAGTTTAATAACGACTAATTTGTCTTGTTTACTTTTTTAAAAATAAAAGCAGTCAAAAATTTAGAAAATCCTCGTTGTCCTTCTCCTCCTCCCCTTCCTCGTCGTCCTCCTCCTCCCCTTCCTCGTCATCCTCCACCTCCTCATCGTCCTACCTTGTCATCCTCGTCCTCATCGCTGCTGCCACCGCCACCACCACCCTCATCATCATCATCATCATCATCATCGTCATAGTTTTAACATCCAATTTTTCATGTTTGCAAGGGGAAGATGGAGTTTACTGAGGCAGGTACTCTGCAGCCAGATGCTGTTCCTGTTGCCAACCCTTGCCTGTTTCCAAGACAGGTAATATCTCCCCTGTGAAGGCCCATGGCTCAATGGTTAGGGCGCCGAGCTTACGATCGTGAGGTTGTGAGTTTGAATCCCAGACCAGGCTGTATGTTGTGTTCTTGAGCAAGGCACTTTATTTCACATTGCTCCAGTTCACTCAGCTGCAGAAATGAGTTGTGACGTCACAGGTGCCAAGCTGTATTGGCTGTTACCTTTCCCTTGGATAACACTGGTGGCGTGGAGAGGGGAGGCTGGTATGCATGGGCGACTGCTGGTCTTCCATAAACAACCTTGCCCGGACTTGTGCCTGGGATGGTAACTTTCTAGGTGCAATCCCATGGTCAGTCATGACTGAAGGGGTTCTCAGAGTATTTCCCTATGGCCAGGATGTTGGAAATAAGTGATGTTCAATTTACAACAATCTTGTGATATCAAAACAAGAAAACTCAAATATATACATACATTTAACACACACTCACACACACACACACAAACAATGTAGTTGTTGGCTATGGTCAGTCAGGAAGTTACCATTTATGCTCTTAGCTATATTAGCAACTCATTGGACCTGCAGGCCAGAGACATATAACCTCTCAACTAGTGGAGGTAGGAATACAGTGAAGGTTAACCAGGTTTGTGAAAAAACCCCTAAAATGAAGGCTAACCAATGCTTTGTGAGTGAGTTTGGTAGACGGAAACTGTGTGGAAGTCTGTTGTATGTGTGTATGCATGTGTGTGTGTGTGTGTGTGTGTGTGTGTGTGTGTGTGTGTGTGTGTGTGTGTGTCTGTGTCTGTATTTATGTTTGTTCATCGCATGACTTGTTGGTTTGTTTATGTCCCTGCAACATATTGGTTTGGCATAAGATACCAATGGGATAAGTAGCAGGCTTAAACAATAAGTACAATGGTCAATTTGTTCAACTAAACCCTTCAATGTGGTGCCCCAGCATAGCCACAGCCCAACAACTAACAAAAGCTGTTCTTTAGAATTATTTATGAGTAGATCAGTACGATATTAATTCTTTAGCATTCAAACCAGCCAGATCCAGCCAAAATATTTTACCTGTTTTATGTTCAAGCCAGCTAAATTCTGGACTCTCACACCTACACAATCGTATCATCAGAATCGCAACACATCAAATCTCAGAGAATGATTAATGCAAAACAATATGAATGAATAAGCTTTAGATTTCATTGAATAATCTGAATAGTTAAGGGTTTAACCCCCAGATCAGCGCTGAAACAGAAGATCTATGTTCAAAGGTATTTTTGCCATGACCATCCCATTTTTCTCTTGGAAATAGCATTTCTAGAACTACGTTTACCAAGATGGGATGTAAGGTGTAATTTGAGGAAGATATGGATGCTATTTCTAACTCTCTCTCTTTTATTTGATATTACTGCTAGTCTGCTTTTTGTTTTTATTTTTGGTAGGATTATTTTTGTACATAGTTTGTGTGTAAGTATACATGGTGGTAGTGGTGGTGGTGGTGGTGAGCTTGTAGAAGAATGTAATTGTAATATTATCAGTATAGAATGCATTGTCTATGTTGCAAGATTTTAATAGATCTTCTGCTGGATTTGACGATGAGCATTCAGTTATTCAATCAACTGAATTACTTGCTTATTAACTTAATGAGTGGTGGTGACCCAGCAGAATTGTTACTGTGCCAAGAAAAATGCTGAGCGGTATTTTGCTCATCTTTACGTTCTGAGTTCAAATTCCAATGAGGTCGATTTTGCCTTTCATCCTTTCAGGATTGATAATATGAGTACCAGAAGAGCACTGGGGTCAGTGTAATTGACTTACACCTGCCACTGAAATTGTTGGCCTTGTGCTGTTTTCTGACTTTGTAAACATGTCCACAGGTGTTAGACAGGTGGAATTTGAAAATTCTGCCAGCTCACCATCTTAAGAAAGGTGGCTCTATGCTAAATGTCAAAAGGTTGAAGAACAGTGAGCTTCTATGCAATTTCTGATCCCAAAATTCCATTCACAATGCGTACCAGTAGAAGGTACTGAATGGTACCTTGTCCATATTCTGAAAATATCTTAGTTCTCACTCACACTTACATTCATGTTCTCTCTTCTTTTATCCTCTCCTATTCACACTCTCAATCATGTCTATCTTAAACAAAGGGAGACAATGTAAGGTAGAGAGCCTTTTAGTCTTTCTGAGTCCATGACAACCTCTCCAGTGTTGGTGCCATGATATAAGATGTCTCCAGTACACCCTGGGATGTGGTGGGCCCTACGAAGGGCATTCAGATGAAGGGAGCATGTCAAAAAGGAAGCATATGAGAGAGATGGGAGTCTCTGACCCATCTATGGAGAGCAGCATCTCTGAATAAGTACTGACTTGGACTGTGATGGCCTGTCCAGCCCATGCCAGCATAGAAAGCGATGATGATGATGATGATGATGATGATGATGATGATGATGATGATGATGGTGGTGGTGGTGGTGGTGGTGGTGGTGACGATGATGATGATGATGATGGTGGTGGTGGTGGTGGTGGTGACAATGATGATGATGATGATGATAAAGATGATGATGATGATGATAAAGATGATGATGATGATGGTGTTGTTGTTGTTGTTGGTGGTGGTGATGGTGTTACATAATGGGACTGAACCCAAAGCCACATGGCTGCAGAGTGAGCTTCTTAACTTCCATGCCAGCACTTGCTCTTTTTCATCCCCTTCAACAAAATTAATGTTGCCCCGGTTACTAATCATTCAAATGATCAATAATCTTTATTCAAGAGGATCATCATCATCATCACCACCACCACCACCACCACCTTGTCCAAGGTACCACTCAGTGGAATCGAACCTGAAATCATATGGTTGCGAAGCAAGAACCTTTAACACAGAGCTATACTTACACCCATGAACAACATTAAAGCAGTAAAACAACTAATTCCTGAACACTAGTGCTGCTTCTAGCCTTTTTTTGTTTTGTTTGTTTTGCTTTGTTTGTATACCACATGACAACATGGTAACAAAAACCTTCTAACACTGACTTATGCAACAACTTCTGCTTTGATTGCTACGGTAATTTAACACTGCTAGGTGTTCTGTTTTATCACTGTTAATGTAGATAAAATGCTTCCTTACAGCTATAGCACTGCTGCTATCTGTAACATAATACTATTGTCATCATATGTTACCATTCTTTCCAGCACCACCGGCACCAACACCAACACCTCCATCACCACCAGCCAGCCAGCCAGCCAGCCAGCCAGCCAGCCAGCCAGCCAGCCAGCATCAGCACCACAACCATCATCAATACTGCCAAAATGCTGATTGCTCTATCATCATCATCATCATCATCCTCACCACTACCATCATCATCATCCTCAACAACAATAACAACACCCTTCACCACCACTACCATCATCATCGTCGTTGTCGTCATCATCATCATCATCATCATCATCATCATCATCAGCAGCAGCAGCATCACCACCACCACTGCCACCCTGTTGCTGTTACCACCACCACCATCACCACCATGACTAGCACCACTACCAAAACTGTTGATTGCTGACTGCCTTCCATTCATTATCTCCCCCCCCCCCCACAACAACAACAAAAACAACAACAGACGCCAGATCTAGTCTGAGATTTAACCAGAGCACTTCCTTCCTTTCAATAACAAAACCAATAATTTCAGTGACAACAGCTGGTATTTTTTCCTTTATTTATTCTAACTACCATTATAGTCGGATACACAGCAGAATCGGTAGATCATCAGAAAAATACTATGCGATATTAGGTTACATTCTTTCATGCTCTGAGCTTAAATCCTACACAGGTCTGGGTCCATGTTGTTTTTTAGCCTCTAACCATCAAGAAAATGCATCACAGCACTGAAGTGATCAACAATAACATAGAAGACACTGCTACAGTATGACCACCATCCAATGAGAGAAACTAGTAAAAGATTCTAAGAACAAGATAGGATCATTATTATTGGGATGCTGAGGGACCTTGGCCTTTGGGGAACACTGGAGTTTGCTATTGGCTTCCTTATATGGCAGGGTTATGACAGAGTATACATCCATCCAGTGGAGGCTTAGTGGTTAGGGTGTCAGCACCATGATTGTAAGATTGTGGTTTCGATTCCTGGACTGGGCGACGCGTTGTGTTCTTGAGCAAAACACTTCATTTCACGTTGCTCCAGTCCACTCAGCTGGCAAAAATGAGTAACGCTGCAATGGACTGGCGTCCCGTCCAGCTGGGGAACACATACGCCATACAAACTGGGAAACCGGGCCCGTGAGCCTGGCTAGGCTTTAAAAGGGCGTATTTATTATTATTTTTTATACATCCATCCACCTATCATCATATTCATCGTCAACATCATCATTTAAGGTCCATGCTCCATGCTGGCATATGCTTGATGGTTAGACAGGATACGTTGGGGTGAAAGACAGAATCATGCTCCAGTGTCTGTTATCTGTTTGGCATTGTTTCTATGGTTGAATGCCCTTCCTAATGCCAGCCACTCTACAGCATGTAGAGGGCGCTTTTTTCATGCTTTTTCATGCCACCAACACCAATAAGGCCATCATGCAGTTTGCAAGACTACAAATGCTGAGGGGATAATTTTATGCAAGGACATATGATGGCAGGGGGACAAAAACAGACACACACCCACATAAACACCTATCTCTCTCTCTCTCTCTCTCTCTCTCTCTCTCTCTCTCTCTCTATATATATATATATATATATATATATATATATATATATATATATATATATATAGATAGATTGGTCTTCTTTCAGTTACTGTCTGCCAGATCCACTCACAAGGCTTTGGTCGGCCCAAGGGTATAGTAGAAGACACTTGCCAAAGGTGCTGAACCGCTAAGTTACAGGGACGTAAACACACCAGTATCGGTTGTCAAGCGATGTTGTGGTGGGGGGGACAAACACAGACACACAAACATATACACATACATACATATATATATATATATATATATATATATATATATATATATATATATATATATATATATATACGAGGGGCTTCTTTCAGTTTCCGTCTACTAAATCCACTCGCAAGGCTTTGGTCAGCCCGAGGCTATAGTAGAAGACACTTGCCCAAGGTGCTCTGCAGTGAGACTGAACCTGGAACCATGTCGTTGGTAAGCAAGCTACTTACCACACTTGCACCTATAATTTTTGGGGAAGGCTAGTAATTTTGGGGGAAGGAGTAGGTCAATTACATTGACCCCAGTACTCAACTGGTACTAATTTGACATTCTAACAATTCTGTCAGATCACCACCTCAGTAATAATAATAATAATAATAATAATAATAATGGGGGAGGGGACTAGTCAATTACATTGACCTCAGAGTTTCACTGGTACTTAATTTATTGACCCCGAAAGGATGAAAGGCAAAGTCGACCTCAGCAGAATTTGAACTCAGAATGTAAAGACAGAAGAAGTGCTACTAAGCATTTAGCCTGGTGTGCTAACAGTTCTGCCAGCTCACTGCCTTATGATAACAACAACAACAACAACAACAATAATAATAATAATAATAATAATAATAATAATAATGATAATAATAATGATAATAATAATTTTAACAACAGCAACAACAGTAACAACCACCATGGCCACCACCACCGCCACCACAACCATTTATTGTCTGCTTTCCATGCTGGCATGTGTTGGGTGATTCAATAGGAACCATTGAGTCAGAGAACTCCAAAGGCTGCTTTGGCATGGTTTCTACAGCTGGGTGTCTTTCCTGATGCCAACCAATTTACAGAGTGTACTGGGTATTTTCTCTCTGTGACACCTGCACTAGTGGGGTCTCCAGGTATCTTGTAAAATAAGAGCCCCTCGAAATTGCAAAGATAATCTGGTACTCGACTGAGAAAAGAAAACTTCGAATGACCCATCCTTGTTTTCTTGGTATCATCTATCTGGATATTTTGTTGTCCCATTTTTGTATCACATAACTATCCAGATGTTTTGCATTCTTGTCCCATTTTGTATTTATATATATATATATATATATATATATATATATATATATATATATATATATATACATATATATATATATATATATATATATATATATATATATATATATATATATATATATATATATATATATATGCAAAACAAATATGTATATATATATACATATATATATATATCAAGGATTGAACAGACAGAACTCAACAAAGAGAAAAAGTTAGACGAAAGCAGAGCAAACAGGAAACTAGATGAAAACTCAACAGACGGGGAATATAGACAAAGACATGATACACGGAATATTTGCAGCTGAGTTATCCTTGTTATATATACATATATATATGATGACAATGTATCTAATGATGACAGCTAGGAGTCACGTACTCAGCATATAGAAACAAACACAAGAAAGATGTACCCGGATATATATAAATATATATATGCACACACACACACACATATATATAGGTACCATGAAGTAGACACAATTTACTCCAAAAAGAAGTGCATGCATAGCTGTGAGGTTACAAAGTTCACTTTGCAGTCATGTAGTTCTATTTTATTTTATTTTTTCCACTATAGACTTGGATCAACTGGAGCATTATGAGTGTAATAGGGTAGAAAAAAAATGCCTATTCTTGTTTACTAGACTTGAACCATTAGTGGAGTCCAATCAGTTTCAGGTAAACAGACCAAAACACCAGTTTCAGCATGACTCCCAACAAAGTCATAAAACAGACCCTAAATAAGGACTGGCTGTGTAGTCTTGTGTAATGAATAACTGTATCATATGCTGTTATGAGGAACTGCATGATAGTATAGAAGGTTATAACTATGGTACTGTATAATGAATAAATATATCCCTATCCTTTTTCAGGGGTTCATCACTCCTAAAGGAGGAACCGCTCTCTGAACTCCTTCCATCACTGTCTGTCTCTGGCCAGTTGCGGCCATGTAGGCCTCAGGTAGCAGTTGAGATCATCTCACCATCTTGTCTTTGGTTGACCCTTAGATCTTGTCCATTGACTTAGTGTCTATTCTGTCATCCTCATTGTCCTCCTGCTGTCCTTTCGGTCGTGCAATGTGGCCAACCCATCTATATTTGATCTCCTTGATGGTTCTTATGTGCTATAGAATCCAGGCATTGGTATCCCTGTTCCACAACGTAATGCCAAACATGAACAACCATGTAACACAGTATAATGATTGTCTGTAGAGCACCATGTAATGAATGATTATGTAAGATACTTAATGAATGAAGATGTAACACCGTACAATGAATGACAGTTTGGGATTGTATAATGAATGACTGTAAAACACTATATAAAGAATAGTTGCATAAAAGTGTTCAATGGGTGTCTGTGGAACACTATAACAATGATTGTTTGGTTTAGCCAGCAATGACAAGTTCACATTCTTATACAGGCTTGAAGCAAAATGAAAAAAAAAAAAAATTCAGTTTCTGAACATCTTTCCATTCTCTGTGTGCCTCATCCACAGTTTCCAGATAATACCAATGGTTAAGTAGTTTAATAATGGTAATCCATAAAACCTAATTTGGGTTTACATTACGTTTTGGTCCAGGGATCAACTAAGATTTTTTTCCAGGCACAGGAGTGGCTGTGTGGTAAGTAGCTTGCTTACAAACCACATGGTTCCGGGTTCAGTCCCACTGTGTAGCATCTTGGGTAAGTGTCTTCTACTATAGCCTCGGGCCGACCAAAGCCTTGTGAGTGGATTTGGTAGACGGAAACTGAAAGAAGCCCGTGGTATATATGTATATATATATGTGTGTACGTGTTTGTGTGTCTGTATTTGTTCCCCCAACATCACTTGACAACCGCTGCTGGTGTGATTACGTCCCCGTAACTTAGCGGTTCAGCAAAAGAGACCTATAGAATAAGTACTAGGCTTCCAAAGAATAAGTCCTGGGGTCGATTTGCTCGACTAAAGGCGGTGCTCCAGCATGGCCACAGTCAAAAAAGACTGCAACAAGTAAAAGATAGTAAAGAGTAACACGTTTTTGAAGAAGAATGACTACACAATATCTTTGTTCTTTTTTTTTTGCCTTGTGCCATAAAAAAAAAACAACAAAGCCAATATATTACAACTACTATGATTACTACTACTACGACAGGTACTAATAACAACAACAACAGCAGGAAGAACCACATTAATGTTTATGGTGGGAAATTCTATGCAAGGAACCATATTCCAGAATGAAATCATCTTACCTGTGATCTGAAGAGAGACTGTGCTGATGTTGGCGGTATAAATTACTGCATAATGGCAGGCCAGCTGTTTCTGGGTATGAGCTAAAGCAACTGACAAATTCAACCTATACTGGTACACCTTTTTATATTTAGGAGAGCTAAATAAAGAAAATATGGAAGCAGTTAATGACAGAAAAGAGAGAGGGTGAGACAGTGTTGCTTCTTAAAAAGATGGGTGTCAGCATCAGATCAAATTTCTTCTCAACTTGATGCTCTTAGTAGATGGCCAGGCTAGAATGAAATAATCCAACAGGATGGTTTTATCCAGCTAGGCCTTCTGTGTGTGTGTGTGTGTGTGAGAGAGAGAGGGAGAGACTGTAAGAGTGAGAGAGAGTGTATGTAAGTGTATTAGTGTGTATATATATATATCAAGGCATGAGTAAACATAAATATTTATGAGTGTTATGTGTATGTATGAGTGTTATGTATGTATGTGTTTGTATGCAATTGTCAGTGTGTGCATAAGTGCAAGTGCTTTTGAGAGAGAAAGAGAGAAATTATGTGTGTGTGTATATATATATATATATATATATATAGCGTGTAAAAACTGCCTGTTGAAGGTAGTTTTCTCTTGTATTTAAATGTACACTATTATATATATATATATATATATATATATATATATATATATTTGTAGATAGATAGATAGATATATAGGGATTGACAGTAACCTGCTTCTCCAACATACTGAGAATTCAGAAATAGCAGTCAAAGAACTACTGATTTCAAAACTACAAATTATTACTCTAGATTGATAGCGATATTTTTGATACACACAGAACAAAAAACAGTAGAGAAGAGTAAAAAAACACTTGCCTTTAGTTAATTTAGTACGATCGTTTCACAGTTAAGAGTAAAGAATACTCTATTCTGATCTTCAGCCAAATATTCTAATACTGTCAATCCCTATATATTTATGATTATAAATGTTTTTTACCGAAAAAGGTTTTTTCATACTGAGCTACCCGGCAAAATTGTTAATTATTAATTTTATTACTAATTGACGATTCCCTGCCCTGCATATCTAGATAGATAGATAGATAGATAGATAGATAGATAGACAGGCAGACAGATGTATAGATAAATAGAGAGAGAGAAGATAAGAGCTAAGAGTAGAGAAGCGAATGAGAGGTAGAGAAATGTAATATGAGATTTGTTTGTTCAGGTTAGCAGCCCATGAATATCCCATGATAGCTTCTGTAGCCCATGATGTTTACATCACCTGCAAGGGGCATGAGTAGGCGTTCTGATGATGCCATTACAATGATTTACTTCACCCTGTCATGATCACAACAACTATTATCATAATCCCAGATAATCAAACATATACATTTACACACACACACAAACAAACACATACGTCATTTATACATACATACTCACACTCAAAAATATATGTACATATATACACATATAAGAGAGTGTGTGTATGTATATATATATATATATATATATATATATATATATATATATATATATATATATGTGTGTGTGTGTGTGTGTGTGTGTGTATGTATGTATGTATATGTTTATATGTATATGTCTATACATATATGTACGTCTCTCTCTCTCTCTCTCTCTCTCTATATATATATATATATATGTATATGCATATTTGTATGTATGTATATGTATGTGTGTGAATGCACACACACATACATACACTTGTATTTTAGGTGCAGGCATGATTGTATGGTTAAGCACTTCGCTTTGCAGTCACATGGTTTGGTTTTGGGTTCAATTCCACGGGGTAAATGTCTTCTACTGTAGCCTTGAGCCAACCAATCTCAAGTGAGTGAATTCGGTATACACACACACACACACACACACTATATATATATGTATATGTGTGTGTATATATATATATATATATATATATATATATATATATATATATAGAATATGGAAACTTGTTCATTCTCAAAATTTATTTCCTTTTATTATGCAGATAAACAAATTAGATACATCAAATGTATTAAATATATTATTCTGTGTATGTAATACATGTAAAATGAGAGAAAGCAAAAGGTGGAGACTTAGAGATGATGAATTTTTAAGTATAAACATATAGATATTTATATAAATAGGTCCAACTTACACAGAGTACAAATGACTAAGAAAATTAAATGGATGGAAGAAAGGAGTTATAAGTCCAACAGCTGTTTCTGTGGGCTTGGCAATCCATAATAATGTTGGTAAATTTTGTTGAACTTCTCTGCATTAAGATCTGAAATGTATGATCTTCTCTACCCTGACGATGGGGGCTCATCTCAGTCAATGTTAACTGCATCCATACGACTGCTTATTGTGATGAACTAAATCTACCAACATTATTATGGATTGTTGAGCCCACACAAACAGCTGTTTCTTCCACCCATTTAATTTTCTTTGTCATTTGTAATTTTTGTAAGTTGGACTTATTAATATAAATATCTATATATTCATATTTAAAAATTAATCATCTGAAAGTCTCCATCTTTTGATTTTATCTTGTTTTGCATGTATACATCGTCATTATCAACATCATTGTTTAACGTCTGCTTTCCATGCTAGCATGGGTTGGACGATTTGACAGGACTGGCAAACTAGATGGCTGCACCAGGCTCCAATCTGATCTGGCAGAGTTTCTACAGCTGGATGCCCTTCTTAACGCCAACCACTTTGAGAGTGTAGTGGGTACTTTTACGTGCCACCGGTATGAAGGCCAGTCAGGCGGTACTGGCAACGGCCACGCTCAAAATGGTGTTTTTTACATGCCACCTGCACAAGAGCTAGTCCAGCGGCACTAGCAATGAACTTGCTCGAATGATTTTCTAACGTGCCAGTAAGGCTGGTAACGATCATGCTCAAATGGTGCTATTTACGTGCCACTAGCACGGAAGCCAGACAGCTGCTCTGGCAATGATCACACTCGGATGGTGCTGTTAGTGCTCCACTGGCACAGGTGCCGGTCATCGAATATGGTTCATCAAATATGGTTCAATTACGATTTCGATTTCACTTGCCCCAACAGGTCTTTGCAAGCAGAGTTTGAAATGTATATATACATATTTTGTATTTGATGTATTTAATATATTTAATTTATTTATCTGCATAATTGCCTCTATACTCACTCAACTTGATCTCTCTTATAGGCTTTCTTTATCTTGTAGAAGGATCCCTTGTAAAGACATCAGAATCTAAGTTTGAATCTTTTGAGCATTACTACGTGTCTTCTATAAAGAGAATCTCTGGATCACATCTGTGAACTATATATAAAAATATATATATATATATATATATATATATATATATATATATATATATATATATATATATATATATATATGTATATATATATATATTTATCTCTGAGTGGTTGGCGTTAGGAAGGGCATCCAGCTGTAGAAACTCTGCCAAATCAGACTGGAGCCTGGTGTTGCCATCCGGTTTCACCAGTCCTCAGTCAAATTGTCCAACCCATGCTAGCATGGAAAGCAGACGTTAAACAATGATGATGATGATGTATGTATATATAGATGCAATATAGTGGTAAGAAACTCTTAAGAGAGTTGAACAGTAGAAGGTCTTCATAGAAGAAATCTCAGTTGGACAAGTGTTTCAGTTCTTAACTTCTTACACTCTAAGGGGGCTCAGACATCTGGGTGCCCTTCTTCTGACACTTTTTAGCCACTTGGATTACTATTTTGATTGAGTCAGTCAAAAACTGAATGAAGCCCATTGTGTACTTGTGTGTGTCATTGTTTTTGTTCACATTTGTGCTTGTCTAAAAATTACTGAACTACAAACAGTGGCTTTGTTGTCATTTCTCCTCTCAGCAAATCATTTGTTGCCAATGCTGATGCTGCTATACATTTTGCTGAGTATGACGGTTTCATGCATTGCTGGATTGACTATGCAAGGTGCAAGCCTGTGCCCCTATTCTATCAGACATTTCAATCATTTCAGTGACCATCCCTGTTCACATATCCTTATGCTTACATGATGTTGACTAGAATGGCTTGGATTTCTGTTTGGCCTGCTTAAATAAGACCCTCTTTCTCTTATGTATTCTCAACATTTAGAAACTTCACATAATTGCACTTCTAGGTCACTTTTTCAACACCAGTAGGAGCAAGTGTGCTGTTATCAGTTCGTGCACACTTCACCCAATAATGCTTTGATTTTCTCTCATACAGTATTTTGCAATCTGGAATATGTTATTCCTCTGGTCTTCTTGTCACAGAAACACTGACAAACCGTTTACTGTTTGCTTTTCCAAAATTGCAACTGTGCAAATTAAATTGTGGCTGAGTTCTTGTTTGTATATAATAGATTAATAGCTCTAAGTTACCAAACATCTCTATATACACACACTCAAACAAATGATACATACATACACACACACACACATGTATATAGCTAAATCACATGATCTGACAGTTCCGGCAGTTGTAGTAGATGGTTCTTGACTATCAACAATATAATTACAATTCCTCTCAAGTTAAATAATGGAGTATTCTGTGATCTAACACAACCTCCTCATTAAGGTGGATATCAAGATTTCCTTTTGGTACTGTTTCTGTTGTTAGACACTGATATTCTATACATTGTTGATGGAAGATTCAGCTGTTATATCACTGCTGGATATCTGTCACTGATGAGCCTATAGCAGGACGAAATCACATAATCTGGCAGCTGTAGTAGATGGTTCTCATCTACCAACAATAAAATTACGAGTACTTTTATGCATCATGAGTCTATATGAGAGATCTTCTCAAGGCAAACAACACAATATTCTGTGTTCCATTGTAAAGGAGGAAGTGAGCAATATTAAGAGTAGTGCATGACTGAATCAGTAGGGGTAGGATCTAATGTTTATGGGTAGTGCAAGAAACTGCTGAGCCAAGGAAACTATATTGCAATATATTGTGGAAAATGGAGGCCAGCCAAGTTGCATTGGCTTGGTGGATCTTCTCTAGCTCAATGTCCTACTACTTGTTGCAGTTCTATGTTATCTCATTTGTGAAGTTCAGCCTCTTGAGATCAGCCTTCACCATTTCTTTCCATGTTTTCATCTTCTACAAATTCCTTCCACTTGGAATTTCTTTACCAAACTATCTTCATCCATTTATCTCATATGTCTGACTACAGTCTCCTGTCTTGTATCTGATTCCTCTTACATCCCCTTGTTTTCTCAGTTCATTTACACATTGTCTGGAGCATGTTCCCTCCATATTTTTCCCAGCCTTTGCATATTTTCTGACTTCAGTGCTCATGTTTTGCTACCATGTAGCATTAAACTTCATATATATAAGCATCATCATTTATAGAATCATTTTGTCGCCAGAAGAGATAATAACTCCTTGAACTTTTCACACCCTGCTCTTACATTGGCTACCATGCTTTCTCGAACATCCACCTCTGATGTTAATGAGGTCACCTAAGTAACAGAGGTTATCACTAAAGAGCCTGCCAAGCATTTGAAAGAATTTGAGGTTTCCTAAACATATGTGTAGGTATAGCTGTGTAGTTAATGATTTTGGCTTCAGTCTCACTGTGCAGCACCTTGAGCATGTGTCTTCTGCTATAGCCCTGGGTTGATCAATGCTTTGTGAGTGAATTTGGTAGACAGAAGCTATGTGGAAGCTAATAATTTATATATATATATATATATACATTTGTACTATTTTAATATTTATTACTTTGTACTTTTTTGATTTTTATTATAGATCTCTGAGTGGTTGGCGTTAGGAAGGGCATCCAGCTGTAGAAACTCTGCCAAATCAGACTGGAGCCTGGTGTTGCCATCCGGTTTCACCAGTCCTCAGTCAAATCGTCCAACCCATGCTAGCATGGAAAGCGGACGTTAAACGATGATGATGATGATTGTGGATTTTCATGGATGAATTCAATAATTGTGGGTTTTTTTTCTAAATTATATATTTATATATTATATATTGTGAAATTTAATTTAATTTTAATTTTGATAAATTAAATTGAATTTTTCCCTGTAAATTTGGATTTTTAATCCCTAATATTATTATCATAATTATATATCATTTCATTTTATTTTTCATTTTATCTAGTTTCAGCTCATGAGCTGTGGCCATGCTGGGGCACCGCCATTTGTATATATATATATATATGTATTTGTGTATACATCTATATGTGTGTGTCTTTGTGCTTGTTCCCATCTCTACTGCTTGACAACTGATGTTTGTTTGTTTGTTTACGTCCCTATAACTTAGTGGTTCAGCAAAAGAGAACCAAGAAAACAAGTAGCAGACTTAAAAGACAAGACTGGAGTTGATTTGTTCATCTACAAAACATTGAAGGTGGTGCCCCAGCATGACTGCAGTCCAGTGACTGAAACAAGTAAAAATTAAAAGGTGTTCTAACCACTAATTACTCCTTTATTTTCATTTGCTACATTTGAAATCTGACTTCATTGTTAGCTTGCCTGTAATCTCACTACCCCTCTCATGCACCTACAGTTCATATGGGGTACACTATATAAAATTCTTACATTCTGCATATTGGACAGCCATTTTTTAGGGGTCAATGGAGTGCTATCTTCTCTCATGCTAATCTATTTAAAAATGATTATATTCTTTTACTTGTTTCAGTCATTTGACTGTGGCCATGCTGGAGCACCGCCTTTAGTCGAGCAAATCGACCCCAGAACTTATTTTTGTAAGCCTAGTACTTATTCTATCGGTCTCTTTTTGTTGAACCGCTAAGTTACGGGGACATAAACACACCAGCATCAGTTGTCAAGCGATGGTGGGGGGACAAACACATACTTATATACATACATATATACGATGGGCTTCTTTCAGTTTCCGTCTACCAAATCCACTCACAAGGCTTTGGTCGGCCTGAGGCTATAGTAGAAGACACTTACCCAAGGTGCCACGCAGTGGGACTGAACCCGGAACCATGTGGTTGGTAAGCAAGCTACTTACCACACAGCCACTCCTGCGCCTATATGGTGATGAAGCCAAAATTATTCCAATACCTAATATTATTGTCATCATTTTAGCAAGAACAGGAGACAACTCTGGACATGTTTCAGTCTTAGACCTCAACAGTGACAAACAAGATCCATCATACTTGCTCAGATGTACAATATTGTCATGGCAATTAAGACATTTTCTTATGAGCTTTCAATTATCTTTTTTTTTAATGCTCACTACATTGATTATGTTAACACTAATTTAGCTATTGTTTTTCAAGCAGAAGACATCTCTGAGTAATTTGCTCATAGAATCAACATTTTTGAGATAATTTCTCTGCTTACTCAATTAAAACAGTTTCCTAAATGTTAAGTTAATTGCTTATTAGTAAATTGGCAAAGTCATTAGGGCATCAGGTAGAAAGCCTTGTGGTAATCATTTGGCGTCCCTTCACTCTGAGCCCAAATTCTGTCAGTGTCAGCTTTGCTATTCTTTCTCAAAAAAGATTGGTTATGTTTGGATGTGGAGGACACTAGGTTCTGCTAGGTTTAAAATGCTTCAAATGTGCTGTATGCCATGATGGTGTCACTATGACTCCATTAGGAGCTAATAATTGACGGAAGAAATATTTATTGTGGATTCTTTTTATTCTGACTTAACCTCTTAGTTTTTTCCTCTTTATCTTTCTTTGAAGCTTATTTATATATGTATGTGTGTGTGTGTGTGTGCATGCAAGTTTTTGTTTGTGTGTGTGTGTATGTATGTGTGTATGTTTTGTTGATAATTATTTAAATTTTTCCTCTAAGGAAGGAGCTGGTTTCTAACAAAGACACAAAGCTCCTTTGTTGGAATGTATATGACTTAATGTCACATTCTAAACTTGAGAAAAGTCTTGTATATTTTTACTGTTCTGCTTATAGACTGCATTTATAATGAGTGAATCAGTTGGTTGATTTCTTTTTCTGAAAACCTTAGATTATCAGGATCATTACTTAGGCATTTACTCACAAGACCAAATGTATCAATTATTATTGGTATAAATCATCATCATCATCATCGTCGTCGTTTAACGTCCGCTTTCCATGCTAGCATGGGTTGGACGATTTGACTGAGGATTGGTGAACCAGATGGTTGCACCAGGCTCCAATTTCATCTGGCAGAGCTTCTACAGTTGGATACCCTTCCTAACACCAACCACTCTAAGAGTGTAGTGGGTGCTTTCACGTGCCACCAGCACGAGGGCCAGTCACATGGTACTGGCAATGGGTGAATTTATAATCTGCAAGTTTCAAAGCAGTTGTCCATAATTATCCTCTTTCTCTTTGATTTTCAAAGAGCTATTCACATCAGCAGAACAGCTGACCTTTATGATGGTACATACATTTTATAGTTTGTCCCAAACAGCAATATCCAGCCAGTTAGGTTTACATATGGCAGATGTTTTGATGGGAATGTTCCACTAGTGTCCCTTGTGTTAATGTCTGTGTATGTATTCAATAACAGGGTGATTCTCTATATTTATTCCAGGACAGTCTTTTTTCCAGATGGCATTGTATATTGTATTTGTGACATCATGTTGCATAGGGAGGTAGTACCTTGGTGACATTCTTGGGCAGCTGCTAATCCCATGTGTAATGTCTTCCACAGAAATATGACATAATCTACATTTTCGGTTGCATCTTGGAACTTCCAAAGGCTTCAGTGTCTCTTTTGTTTAGTATGTATTTCATAGCAATCTCCTGTTCTTGGATTCTAGATGCATGTATGTGTGTAAGTGCGCATCATAGCTACATATTTTACATATTTATTCTAGAGTTGATGCATCAAGACTACCAAAAATACTTTTATGATTAATCTGGCTACACATCATTTAGACATATTGGTATTCCCATAGTTATTTAACAATATATATAGATATATATACATGTGTGTATATATATATATATACATGTGTATATATCTATCTACCTCTCTCATCGTCATCATCATTTAACGTCTGTTTTCCATGCTGCCATAGGTTGGACTGGGGTCTGGCAAGCCAGGAGGCTGCACCAGGCTCCAATCCGATCTGGCAATGTTTCTCCTGCTGGATGCCCTTCCTAATGCCAACCACTCCGAGAGTGTAGTGGGTGCTTTTTATGTGCCACAGGCACAGGAGCCAGTCGGGGCAAGGGGGCTGGCATCGACCATGTTCGGATGGTGTATTTTACATGCCACCAGCACAGGAGCCAGTCAGGCGGCACTGGCATTGACCACATTTGGATAGTGCTTTTTACGTACCACCAGCACAGGAGCATTTCGGGACGAGGGGGTTGGCATTGACCATATTCAGATGGTGCTTTAAATATATGAAATTATTGAATAGGACCTCCATTACTTGAAAAATAAGGCTTAGTGACAGCTTGAGTATCTGACTTTAAAACAGTGTCTTAATAACAAATTCATCTAAGCCATGCTTGCATGGAAAAACAGGCATATACTAATGTGGAGATTTTAAAAGGGTTAATAAATTGAGAAATAACTGATTATTATTATTAGGCTATTAATGACAGGAGAGAAATAAAGCTCAGTCTAAATATGGAATTAAATGTATAATGTTTGTTGTCTTTAATATTTGTTTTCAAGGCAGTGAGCTTGGCAGAATTGTTAGAGCATTGGGTAAAATGCTTTGCAGTATTTGTTCTGGCTCTTTACATTCTGAGTTCAAATCCTGCTGGGGTCAACTTTACCTTTCATTCTTTGGGGTTGATAAAATAATGTACTAGTCAAATACTGGGGTTGATAATATCAAACTACCCTTTCTCCTCAAAATTGCTGTCCTTGTGTCTAAGTCAGAGACCATTACTGTTTGCTTCATTCCAACATTTCAAATATTATCAGTGTGAAATATTATCTGGCAAAGAAAGGTATTTAAATAAATAGCATTCTGTATATCTTACTTAATGTGGATATGCTATAAGGAAGCCACAATACTGCAGTATTTGTCTTGAGAAAGCATTTTGTATAGATGTATAGGACTAAAAAGCACTGAAGTGTGTCACTAGTAGATGCAAAGCATCCAGCAGTGGTGATGCTACTGATGTATAGTGCAATTTTGTAGCACTATGCATCTATACAAGATGCTATTTCAAGATAAATGTCACAATATTGTGGCTTCCTCACAGTATATCTACATTAAGTAAGATATACAAAATGCAATTCTGAGCTAATACTACTTACATTGCTTATAATAAATTTAAATAAATGATTATTGCTTATTTTTGTTGTGTATGAATGGGAATTTAAAACAACAATTAGTTTGGTAAGGCTGCTAATCAAGGTTTGAGGTATAAAATAGTCTCCTGTGGTAATTTACTTTGATTTTTCTCTCACCAATTTCTAGCATAAAATTTGATGTTGTCAAGAATTGTATTTGCAACAGACATGTAACTACAGAAAACACATTGAACTACTGGAAAAGCTCATCAATATAGAAATAATTTGGAATCCTAAAGGACTGGGCTGGTTGTGAACAAATCAATGTTTGTTGGAGTTAAAGTCCAGTAAATACTTATTCCTAGGCCACAGGTTAAAGCCTTGTTGCAGACAATGTCTTGTGTCATTGAGAGAGGTATTTATTCTAACATCTCAAGTAGTCTACCCAGTTACTGGAATAAGATTAGATGTTCATCTACAAAACACTGACTGAAACAAATATAAATATTTACACACCCAGCTTATGAATGCTAGGATGGTAAATAAACATAAAACAACGAAATAAAATAAAATTAAAGCAGCTGAATATTTACAGAAAGGAAAGAATTATACAAGAGACAAATACAATGAAGAAGATTTAACAGACAGACACTTTTAGGTCTAACTTTTCCTTTTTCCTACAGATATATTTTTGATGACCTCATCTGATAATAAATTTTGTTGATATCAACTGTTTTTGATTTTTTTTTAATATTTAAATATTCTAATAATTATTCTAATAAATATTCTAATAAATTATTCTAATAATTATTGGATAAATTAAGTCATATACTCTTTGACTATAAATTGAAAAATTAAAAAATTTCTGAATATCAATTATCGTTTTATATCAACATGTTAAATTGGCTCTATTATTAGCATTTGAATAAAGGAGATGAACTGGCAGAATCATTAGTGCATAGGAGAAAATGCTTTGCAATAGTTGATCTTTATGTCCTGAGTTCAAAATTGTTTTTCATCACCCTCTTGGGTCAATGAAATAAAGTGTCAGTTATGTGCTGGAGACAATGGTATTAACTAACTCTCTTACCCTAAATACCAGGCCTTATGTCTATGTTAGAAACAGTAATTAATGTTGAATTTGAAAGATCCTCACCATTTTCCCATGATTATATATATATATGTATATATGTTTATATATATATATGGTTATAGATTCTCCTGTTGATTTTGATGTATAAGAATCTAAGAGCATTGTTTTCTTCTCCTTTTGTTTTAATTTCAATGTCTATGTTTCTTATGAGAGTTTAATCCAGCCAACAATTTAAAAACTACATATACAATATATATGTATATGTATATATACACACTCACACACACATGCACATACACATATTTAATAGTTCAATGTAGCTACAGTTAAAAACTATTGTTAAGATCCACAGAGCACACATATTTAGCAGTTAGTGAAGCAAAATTTCATTTATTTAATTCTTTCAGTTAACATAAAGACATTATAACAACTCCAGCAAGTTGCTAACTTTATTAATAAATAAGTTGTCCTTAAAAAGTAATACTAAAGAGACTAAAATATATATATTTATTACATAATTAACAGAAACATTTTTCATTTATTATATATAAATATATATATATATAAATAAATATATATAAATATATATATATATAAATATATATATATAAATATATATATATAAATATATATATATAAATATATATATATAAATATATATATATATATATATATATATATATATATATAAATATATATATATAAATATATATATATAAATATATATATATAAATATATATATATAAATATATATATATAAATATATATATATAAATATATATATATATAAATATATATATATAAATATATATATATATAAATATATATATATAAATATATATATATAAATATATATATATAAATATATATATATAAATATATATATATATATATATATATATATATATATATATATATATATATATATATATATATATATATATATATATATATATAAATGCAACAAGACTGAGTATCATCAATTCAATTTTTATACTTTCGTCTAGCTCAACCACAAAGTAAATTATGATTTGGCTGATATTTACAAGTCTAAATCACTTGGCCATTATGTAATCTTACTACACCAACTGGCTTACTGCCAACTTTAAACACACATCCATACACATGAAAACCTTATAAAAGTTGATATCTAATGTAGCTTAAAAAATAGTATTTTGTGTTATATATAATTCAGCGTTTAACATTTTGCATCATCATCATCATCATCATCATCATCATCACCATCGGTCTGAATTTCTCATTGAGCAGTCATTAGGTGACGGCGTGTTAAAGTATTCTTTTCTAAAACTTGGCAAGAAACTCAGAGTAATGAAGCAATAAATTATAAATAGATAATATAACCACTAACTCCATGTATTAAGTATTCTAGCATTTGTTTAAAAGTTCTATGGCATACCTACTGCACACATATATACGTAAGAGTACATGAGAATACATACATACAGATAACATATAAATCTTCACACAAAATAACAAAACAATGCCTTCCCAGAAATAAAAATTCCATATTTAATATTAATAAACCCTGATATTCCATTCAATTCGCAATCATTAATTTCATAATAACAAATTAATTAACATTTGAAAGGAAAGAAAAAAAAAAGTCAATGGAAGTCAAATGATATTTACATGTACTACAACAAGGCTTGCACAGAATATGTAATGGAGGCATTTTTTTTCCAGCAGTTTCAACTGAAAAATGAAGAGATATTAAGTCAAAAGGCTTATTATTGATGGAGAGGATAGACTTAAGAATCTGGTGGCACAATAGCAAGTGCTATCAAATATTGCAAATAGTTTGAACAGGAGCTGAATTTGGGAAATATTATTGCTGATTCTCCTCTCTAATTAACAAGGAAAACAGAGAAAAAACAACAACAATAGTAGTAACAAGACAAAGTAACAAATTTAAATAATAATTTTCCCCAGCGAACAACAAAAGTTGTATACTATGAAAATAGTATTTCTGATTATGAATGAATGAATGCAAAATTAACCAATTTTATATCAAAATAATAATTCAATTAATTGGAAAAAAAACAAAACAATGGTGTATGTATCTTCAACAGATACACACACAAAATGTGTGTAGTATATTATATATACACACATACATATTTATATACACATACATATATATGTACACATAAATATATATACACACACATACACACACAGATATAGATATACATATACACACATACATATATATTTACAGACATACACATGAATATACATATAAATATATATGTATGTATATATATATACATACAAGTATGTATATATATACATATAAATGTATGTATATATATATACATGTATGTATATGCATTTATATATACATGTATATGTATTTATATATATATATATATATATACATGTACATATGTGTATATATATTATATATATATATATATATATATATATATATATATATATATATATATATATACATGTATGTATGTGCATATATTATATATACATGTATGTGTGTGCATATATACATATATATATAAATACATATATATATGCATGTGTGTATACTTAAAGGGGGGGAGAGTAACTGATCATGAAGACACAAATGTGTTTTCTTTCTGCTAATTTCACCGTTCAGTGAATGGTATAGGTATAAAGATTGTGTTAAAGTTTGATAGCAAGTTTGATGTGCACATCAGAAGATAGGGAAAACTGTAACACGGACACATACTCCACTGAACCAGTTTGGATTATTTTTATTTCATTATTATTTTTTTAAAGATATTTTCTTTAAATATTAATAAAAAAAAAAAAGAATTTATCCAACAGAATTTTTAATTTTGAGAATATTCATCGCATGCACATGTTTATATAGGTCATCCACAGATATAAATGTTCGGAGAATCACTTTTCACAAGAAATCCAAGTCATTAAGTAACAATGATTGCAGACCAACAACCAAAAAATAAAGCAGTTTTTTTTTTTTTTTTACATATTCTATTGTGTTTATGCACTTAAAGAATTATAACATTATATTACAGATTAACATTGGAGATGTGAAAATCATCTGCAAGACAACCATCAGTAAACTCAGTACAAAGTCTCTGTTGTAGGTTTTGAGTTAAAACATTCAACTCTAACAAAAAAAAAAAAAAAAGAGAGACATGCTGTAAGTATTAACACAATTCTGAAGACATTCCTCCAACTCATATACATTATAGAAAATAAATCAATTGTAAAATCAACAAAAATGAGAAACAGACTGTTGTTTTTTTTTATGTCAAGAAAATTTCATAGTTAACAATAGTTTAAATTTGAAGATCAATTTCAAAAAATCTAATTTTAATAGTAGGAAAAAGGAGTTGATGAGAAATGAAGAAAACTTATGAAATGTTTATCACTGTGTTTGCTTGTTTGTATAATAGGTGTACTTGTTTTCATATAAGTGTCTATATGAGTTTTGTGTGTATGCTTGTGTGATAGTTTTTTCTGTGATGTACTCAAACACAATTTAAAGCCAATGAATACATATTTTTTGCAACATTCACAAAGAACTAACAAACCAATCAATTTTTGTTTTCTTTTTTTTGTTGAGAAGGAATGTTGCTGGGCAACACAAAGTGATACACATAACTTTCAAACAAACAAATAAACAACAACAACAAAAAGTAATGTTCAAGGATTTTGTTATTTTATATAAGAATGTTTCAGTTAGGATACCTCATAAGAGCAAGATGTACAAAGTCGTTATATTTAAAAATCAATTTATTGTTTTTTTTTCTTTTTTTTTTAATTTCATTTTCTCCACTTATCTGTGTATATCTACACATTTCACATCATCATCATATCAATATTATGCATCAGCAATTATGAAAGTCTATTCAAATGAATTTAATCATGCAAGTAAGAAGCAGAGGTACACTATTGTGGATCCACACCCCAAAGCCTCTCTTTCTTTATCAGTTGCTTGTAAGCATTAATGAAAAAAAGAAAAAGAAAGGTAATTCTTTTATTTTTTCAAACATTTATATTTATTGCTGGTGTTTTAAAATAGCAATTCTATATAAATTGTCTACTTTAAACACCTAAATGTGCAGGACAGGCCTTTTTTTTCTTTTTTGGAATGTTTTTATTAAAATGTCAATTCAAAGAGAAATAAAACAAAACAATATATTTAGTTATAAAAAAAAAACAAAAACAACTGTCCATAGCATATACTTTGTGATGGAAGATCTTTTCTTCCATAATTATCATTACATTGTTTTGTTCAAACTCATACTTCCATCACAAAGTATTTTATTGTGCCTGAAGACTTGCAAGAGCCTGGGAAATGTTTAAAAATAACAACAATAACAACAAATAAACACAAGTCTTTTTCAAATATATCTTCTCCTCATCAAGTTTAAAAAGATATCGAAAGTAGAAAAAACAAAACAAAAAAAAAACAAAAACAAAATCTAAAACAAGGTTAATATCCAGGAGTAATCTGCCCAGATATTAAACAACTACAAAACAGTCAACACCAAATGCAAGATGTTCACTGAATGTAATTATTTAGCATTAGATATTGTAATTATTATCATAATTATAATTAACTTCATTATCATTATCACTAAAAATCAATTCAATCTAGTGAAGTTGATGGAATAATAATAATAATAATAATAATAATAATAATAATAATAATAATAATAACAACAACAACGACAACAATTTAAAATAAAAACAGATGTTCATTAGACACAACAATAAGTGGCAGATTTAATACAGACTTATACCTATGCATAGATGCATACATTCAAGCTTAATAGTTTAATATTTGCTTTTGTTTTTTTTTTTCTGTTACAAACTTATTTGGTAGATGTCATTGTTGTCAAGCAATTACCAAAAAAAAAAAAAAAAAAAAAACCAACCCAAGAAACACTACATTCAGCTGTATTAATCACATTTGTCTATAATAATCACTTTGTAGTATCTATGTTATCACAAGTTTATTTACAACCATAACATTTGCACTGTTAAATATAAGTAGCAATACTTGTACCGTCACCTCCAACTGTCAATGTTATCAATTCCTTTATGCTCATAATTTCTTGACTAATTCTAAACTCTCGTTACCAAACTATAGACATGTTAATAAGATTGTAGCTAGCTAAGAACAATTAGAGTAATTACATAACACTTTGTGGCTATACTTCTCTTTGATAATTTTCAGAAAATTTCATTTGCCATTATAAAATACTTAATGTAGCGATGTTATTAACAGTTAATTACAAATTATAACAGCAATAATGCTTCTAGTACTACTAGCATTTTTACCACAACATATACTGCCATAAGTATCATATCAATAAATTGCCATATGTTCAATATATGTACAAAAAGCAGATCTATTCAAAGTCACTTACACATACTTCATCGTTACTCTGAGTTTTCACAGCCAGTTTTTTTTTTTCTAATCTGATCCAAAAGTTTTCACTATTTGCTGTTATTTTTTTTTCACATATATTCCAGAAAAGTCTAAGGAACCATAGAGAAACAGACTATCTCAAGATGCTCATTTTGAAACACAACACATTGTAATTTGAATAGTCTATTGCTTTTGTTTATCAGAAGTTGAAAAATATCTCTAATGATGACAATACTTAAATGTCAAAAGAGACAGAAAAGTGAAAATTATACAAGAAATTGCATGAGATTTTAAAATAAATCTGAGTAGAAAAGAAATAATATTAAAGCTAACTTTTTTTATATATATCTAAGTTAATCTACATAAGCTGTTGTTTCACACCTCAAGAGGTTTAATTCAAAATTAAGCAACTGAGTGACATTATTAATAATAATTCAAATAACAGTTAAAAAGAAAATTCTGTATAGTACTATTAAGCTACCAAGAATTTAATGTCATATAATTTTATAAATAAACCCCGAAACACAAATGAAATTAAAAACAAATTGAGTAGGTTAATCAAGCTATATCTAATCAGATACAAAAGCTTCAAGATCAATAAATAAGCTAATTGCATTGCTTCAATACTGATTGCAATCCGTAGTGAAAGTGTAAGAAACAATTTTTTCCATTTTCTCAACAAAGCTACAAATGAAATTTAATTGTAGAAGAGAACTGCATCAATAAAGTTTAAAAGAGCTTAGACGACATGTTAAGCATGATATCAAACTCTTTATTTAAATAATTCTATCCGTAGAGGGGATTGATAATAACTTGAAATATTCATTGGTTTATAGTAAAATATAGCCATGTTGCAATAAGAAATTTAGAATGGAGTCTGATACTGAAAATAACTTTTGAAATGAAAATTTACAAAAATTTCAAGCTCTCTGTTTTGTTAGCAATTGTGGGTGATTATGTAACTAATTACTGTATGTATGTATGTATCTATGTATGTATGTACCTGTTTGTTTGGGTTTTTTTCTTTTGTATTCCTAATGTTTTTCTAAAATGTTTTAGAAAGGAATTATGGATGAAATCAGATTCAATTAGAAATATTTAAAAAAAAAAAAATCAGAAAGAAAAACAATTGAATCATTAGAAGTTTAAGCTGTAATTTTATGCTGCCAGACCAAGACTGATGGAAAGGAAGAAAAAGAGGAAAGGGAAAAAGAAATGAAAATAACGGCAATGTTAGCTTACACAATAATATGGCGCTTGAAACATTTTGACACAAGGTTAGTGAAAATTTCCATTGCAAGGAAATCAGATTTACCCGTAGTTTCATACAGAGAAACACAGTAGTTGAATATAGCAGAAATACTATAAATATAAACGATCTATTGAAGGACAATTCTGAATAGAGAAGAATGAATTTCAGCAGTAGACCTTAATAAAGAGAAATAAGGGTCTTATTGATTTCTAATGGTTGGAGATAGATATGGTATTGAAAAAAGTAAGAGTATTATGCCACATGACTAACTCATAAATATTAGATTTATCTGTTCTTAAATATCTGTCAAAACAACACTTCAACACTTTAATCTGGAAGGCTTTTTGACAATAAGCTGAACATCTGTTAAGAATATACTTAAAATGGCTATAGCTTGTCCAATTAATTTGATTAACAAAATTATGTGAAGTACTGTTAATATAACAGAATGAACTGTGTTTATGTGAGTGTATGTGAGTCCATCCACCCATCCATCCAAAAGGAAACACTAAAGATGTGCCATATAAGGAAGCGATTGTTTAGGTTTTCATTTCCAAGTTAAAAATCAAATTAAAATTATCTGTATTTTATTTTTTCAAGAAAAGTGAACAAATGATTGAAATCAATATTTCAGTTATCAGAAATGCATTCAAGAAGCAATGTAATCTGTAAAAATTTCTTTTTGTAATTATAATTAATTAATGTTGAATTAAACATTTCTCTTGTTCTATAATATTTTATATATATATATATATATATATATATATATATATATATATATATATATATATATATACACATACATACATACATATATATATATATATGAAATGGTATGCAACAATTAACAGAAAAAATTGTATATAGTTTGTAACAGTTAATAAAAAATGTATGTATAATTTGCAACAATCAACAAAAAACAAAAAAAAACAAAAACAAATAATGAGCAAAAAAGAAAGATCCAAATGGTTTATCTACATGAAATATTTAGTAAAAAATAGGTTTATTCACAAAGTCACTCACAATTGTATAACACAGACTTAATGAAAAAATATAACCAAATTCATTTAATTAATATAGATTTGTTTAAAATAAATACACTATATTTATTTATTTATTAAACTCTTTTACACTTTTAACCCTGCAGTAGTTTAACTGCAACAAAAAGACACTTTCACAGTCAATAAATATAAATTAGTATTAAGCTAGTGAATATTTTCAACAATTGACTTTTTGTAGACTAATAATTTTAGCTTAGGAAATATTGATAATTTTTTTTCTCTTTTTATATATTGAAATACCATCAAATGACCATGCAAGAAGACATAAAAACTGGAATGTATTAATTCAGAATGAGGGTTTATATGACATTTTTTTTTCAAAAAAAAAAAAAAGAAAATGAATCTTCCCACTTGAGAGAGGTGAACCTGATACCTCACAGTGGCTGCCAACCTTATTATCAGGTATTGCTACTGAAGGCTTGAGTCATTGATTCAGTTGGGTGTTTTATTAATTTCTTTTTTATGTAGATTTTGGCATTCCAGCTTCAGCTCGCAAGTTAGCACCAGACAGATCAGCTAATTTAAACCCTCAGCTACAAACTGTAGGATTGAACCCGTTACTGATAGAGGAGACCAATGCTTTAATCCTTATTGGGCATATTGATACCTAAATAAAGAATTCTAAAGCAAATTTATTACATTAGAATTATCATTATCAAATTACTCAGATATGATTTTAATTGTATTTCTCAAAAGTGTGTCAAATTTGAAAAGTAAACAATTCTATTTCTCTCAACTCCAACAAATCAAAATTAGTACACTTTTTCAATTGGACCCTTCATATATTTACTCTTTTTTTTAGATACAATGGGGTGAGCTATCTCCAAAATCTTGACGGCCCTAAAGTATACTGTCTAAATTAATTGGAGAGAGAAGAAACCACACAGACGAGAAAAATGATATTAACTAATGATTCTTGTAAGACCCTAACAATAGGTGTTAACCTCGAGTTAGTAATTTAAGGGCTCTAATTTAATGAGAACAATGTTTTTCTTTTTCACGTTTCATGGCACTTCATAAGTCTACAGCATATAAATACTTTACTCAACCCTTCTCTTTACTAACTATGAGGTTCTCACATTCATTGTCTTACAAGAGACCATGACCAAACAGTTGAGCTATGCCACCGGTAAAGAGACACAATAGGGATCCAGTTAATCTGAAGACTGCCAACATTTCTCATTTTAATATTAAAAATTTTAAAATATAAATGATCGAATATTTTTATCAGAATAGTAATCTTTTTTTTTGGAAGGATAATTAAAATTTGAAAAAAAAAAATTAAGATAAAATTTAATAAGGCTATAAAAAACTGATTTTCTTTTGATGATTTTTTACTGAGTAGAGTAAATTGAATTGTATTAAAATTTCTTAAATAAAACACATTCACAAAAGCCAAATGGTTACTTATATCCTTTTTTAAAAATTATTACAAGAACGTCTATTCATAAATGGTATAAAATGTTGAGAAATGATGATATTAATATGGAAGTTTAATCAAAGCTAATTCTCGACAAAAATAGACCTGGCAATGCATTTTAACTAATAAGTATAAACATCAGTCCAACACATAAACTAAGATGGTGGTGGTGGTGTGGGGGGAGAGATGAAAAACAAGTAATGGTTATATGTTAATTTTGTATGAATTTTTTTTTTACTCTCTCAAGTACTTTTAACATATCTCAATATACTTCTGATAATATTTATAAATACATTAATATGTATGAAAAATATCCATGTCACATTAAATACCATGATAGACACTGTAATCTACTAAGCACAATATGTATGTATACACACACACAATACATGCAATATATATGTATGCATATATTTACATATATACATAATATATATGTATATAAATATACAGACTTATATTTTGAGTTCTATCTATCCAGTTTGTACTTGCAAACCTACATGATATACACACAAATGTAATATGTATATATATCATATATGTATATATAATATACATAATAAATAATATATACAATATATTATATATATATGATATATAAATATACACTACATGTATATTTAAAAAATATATATATTATATAATATACATCCATACTGTATCTAAATTCACATATATATAAAGATATATATGTTCACTAGTTTAACATCCATTTTCCCATGCTAGCATGCGTTGGAGAAATGCATATTACTGAGGCATTTTTATACTGCTGCATGCCTTTCAAATCGTTAACATGTACTTATTTTCAAGCAGGGAACTTTTTACTCTACATACCTTTGAAGGTGCAGAGCTATTTGCTGATTTGTTGGCAAAGAATGTTAAAATGCACTCCTGTTGTGAGCACAATGCTTTTCATGCCTAGCAAGGAATCTAACCAACCAGGCACATGCAATGCAGCACAAACCCACATACACATATGCATACATATATAAATACACACACACACATACACAAAGGGCTTGCATACAGTTTTGGTTTACTAATTTCACTATCTCTCTTGCTCCATTCTACAAGTATATATATGCATATACAAGTGCATAATGTATGATATATATTGTATACATATACATACATGATATATATATACACACACACACATATATGTACAAACACAACTATATATGCATATATATGTATATATTTATGCACAAGACTACACTATATATTATGTTTTTCTATATACATAATCTCTCTCTCTCTCTCTATATATATATGCATATATATATATATATATATATATATATATATATATATATATATATATATATATATATATATATATATATATATACACACACAAATGTAAAATGCTTACACTTTTATTCGTTTCAATCACTGAACTGTGGTCATGCTGGAACACCACTTTGCAGGGTTACTCAAAGAAATCAACCCCTATATTAAGTGCAGCAAATGAGCCCCAGTTCCATGCTTGCATTATACATCACACACTATCTCACTCTATCTACCTATGTATCAATATATATATAGTTATACATAATATAAAAAGTCTACTCACATTTCATTGATTGTCAAAACTTGAACAGTCATTTTTTGATATAATAAACATATCTGTCCACTCTACATAATATGAGTTCTGTAGCATATATATATCTATATATACACACGTGTTTTTTTTTTTACATATGTATGTTTACATATGTATGTATACATATATATAAACATATATATATTACAAAATATATATATATATGTATAAATTATATAATATACATATATAATATAATATAATACATGTGTAACACCATACATTATGTGCAATATATGTATATATATATATATATATATATATATATATATACATATGATGTACAAGCTATCCACATGAATGCTATATTTTTTGCTACTTACAGAAATCCATTTTGGTAATATCATTCCTTATATTATCACTACAATTGCTACTATTATAATAATACAAAACAGGAGCCTGTATGAACTCCTAGATATAGCAGCGAAATATCACTCAAACACACTTTCTACTCTCCTAAAGATGTGGCCTAGTGTATAATGTTAACCAAGATGTGTCTGGAAAAAACAAAACAAAACAAAAAATACAAAGATGAGATGGTCATGATTTGAATGTCTTTCATTACAGGTCAGCTCAATCAGAGCAGACCTAAGAATAAACAATAACTATTATAGCAAGTCCCTAAATAATTGAAATACTAAAAATGCTTTTTTTCCCCCCCCAATGACGTATTAGGAATTCTGTCACATCACCGAGACCTTTTCTAATGAAAGGAGGCGAATGTAGAATGAACACAAATGAAGAGAAATTTAGGCACAAATGGTATTGACTCTTAATAATTTTAATTAGAATAACTGCTAATTAAATTTTAAGGAGTTTTCTCTATTTCTGTTTTTAAAATTTGTATAAATCTTGATAATACAGAATAAAATGTTAGTAATAAGTGTCATTTCTGAAATCTAAGAACTGGGTCAGCGGAAACTAAATATATTTTTTAAAATACTTTTACTACCCTAAATGAACTTTGTGAATTATATATTTCTTAAATTTTAACTAAAACAGAACTTAATTTCAATGCATACAGAAAGCAGATGTAGTTTTACCTATTCACTGTTAGACAATGAATAAAATGATTTAAATGTCTCATAAACTCATGCTTGTAAAAGAGGATAACTTTTAATAAGCTACTTGCTGCTTATGTAAGCCAATTTAAATTATCATCATGACATCATCATCACTATTTTTACATCTCTTTTCCATGCTGGCGTGATTTGGACACGTAGTCACTGACCAAGTGAGTTCTTATTTGGAGTTACTTTTCTGTTAGACAAGCTGGGAATTATATCTAATTTCTGTTTCATTTTTGGCATTTTTATGGCTGAATGCCCTTTCTATCGCTAACCACTTTACAGAGTAAATTGGCTGTATTATATGTGTATATATAAACATACGTTTATACACATGACTATGCCTAGTTTGTAACTTTTTATTTAGAAATTTTCCTGTTTCCTTATTAATCCCTTCCTTAGGAACAAAATACTTTCAAGGTCTACCAGACTTTTAAGATCTTGGTCTTATCCTCCAGTAACTGATTTAAGTAGAGATTATTAATGCCATTTTACTGCAGACAGGAATCATTTGTTATTGACAATGTGAAATTTCTTTTTAAAGTCCACTGAGAACAAATAAGAAAATGACAACAGCATTCTCATAACTCCTGTCTACAATAAAACAACAATAACAACCACCACCAATAAAATAATTTACATTGTCCTCATAGAGATGATAAGACCAGGAAAACTTCAAAACTGATGGACCCAGGAAATTTTTTGGTCTTAACAAAAAGATATAAAGGAAATATCTAAAGATATAAAGGAAATACAGAAAACAAAATGTTAAACTTAGAGCCATAGTCCTGTATTCAATAATACATACTTAAAAGTAAAGCTGTTCTCCACACACACAAACATATATTTACAATATTAAATTACTGATGGATTAACAGTTTCCCATTTCATTGCTAAAATGTACTATAGAACATATTTATAGATTTTTAGCCAACATTATAGGTTACGATGAATGTAAACATGTCTATGTACACAATATGATCATGAATGGTAAAAGAAGGAGCAGTCTCGTATATGCTGCGCATTTCACTTCTACTTGGAGTCTCCCCAGCAGCTGTGCACCTTCCTTAACTATCCACGGCACTAGGCACTATCCACTTTTTGCATGTCCAGACTGCTGAGCTGTGAATAAGAATAGGTATGTTCACTTTCTGTAAGTTGTGAGGGCACCGTATAATTAGCAAATGTTTTGTTAGCTTCCAGGACTAAGCTCAAGTCCTCCTTTGCATCTACAGAAGGTACCTAAGACTCATTCCAATATACTCTTCACTGAAAATTCAATAAGTGCTTTATCTGCAGTGATCCCTCACAAGCTATGACAGCGAACTTCCCTTCTTATTAAAAGTCAGCATATCTGACATATGTAGATAGCAATAATGTGCAGGTACTACTGTATAAAATGTTGCAGGCTGGAATAACTAGTTTCATGTTATTCCAGCCAATTAAAGATGTCTCCTTAATTTAAGTTTATTCTTTATGAAGATTAAATATTTTATATTTTATCTTAAATTAGTTTAGAGTTCTCAGACGTAATTTGTTCTTATGAATGCAAATTATTATGCATGTGTGTGAGAGATATGATAGAAATTACACTTAGTTATAGTTTTACTAACAATAACTATTTTTTGTAGAACTTATTACCTATTGTAAATCATATATATTACTTACACTATAGAATATTGAAGGACAAAATGTTCTTCAAATATGAAATATCTGAAGAATCAACTTGACATTTTAAATCCATTTAATTATGAAATAGACGTTCTTTAGGAATTATTCTAACAATAATAATCAAAAATGAAAACGATGGTTTGAATCACCTTTACAATTTTATGTGAAAAAAAAAAGATAGGATTATTTACTAGAAAAAAAAAAAATGATCTCAAATCACTTTTGAATAAGAAAAACATTGGTCCAAAATTTCAACAAGAATTACAAAGATCAATAATTCAAGAATGAAAGAATTTTCATACAATAAAATGTATAGTAAATTTGGAATTAATTTTTCTAATTGCAGTAATTAATGTTCTTTTGACATGCAACATTGATCCGTAATGTTTCAGCACATACACTTGGTGGCATGTAGAATTTAGCTTAAATATAAAACATTTGGTGGTAGCCATATCATATCTTTAACAATTATGAATTTAATGTTTCCTAATCAAAGTAGGCAAGAAAAAAAAATGAATTCTTTGAAAGAAACAAGTCTTACGTTATATATCTGTATATATATATAACATATATATATATGTATATATATATATATATCAATCAATCAATCATGAATCTATATGCACATTTTGAATAACTTTGTATGTTATTCCCACACAAACATACTTGTCCATATGTATAGTATTTTTGGATTCACTGAGTCCAAGATGTGGCAGTACTAAGGGTTTCTAATGAAGATGCTGAACTTTTCCTCGTATGAGGTGATGATGCAGAGGATGGTCCAGAATGATGTCCTACTAATGATGATGTTGGAAATAATTTGTACCAGCCAATCACAATGTTTGATAAATCTAGTTCATCCAATACTATTTGTGCAACTCCCATGAATACTTTCCTATCTGTTCGACTGTAGTCTCCCCACACAGTAACCTGGAGAAAGATGATAAAAAAAAAAAGAAGATATTGTCAGGTATTTAAACACTTCAATTTTATATATAAATGAACTTTCAGAAAATTCAGTCTCACCTCAACAGAAGCAAAATATCAGAAAAGCAAGATATGCATATGTCACTCAGTTAAATAACAGACATTCACAAGACATAGGAGTAGGAGTGGCTGTGTGGTAAGCAGCTTGCTTACGAACCATATGGTTCCGCTAAGTTACGGGAACATAAACATACCAGCATCGGTTGTGGAACGACGTTGTGGGGGGGGGGGGGGACAAACAAACATACACACACATAGCCCGAGGCTATAGTAGAAGACACTTGCCCAAGGTGCCACGCAGTGGGACTGAACCCGGAACCATGTGAGTGTAGTGAGTGCTTTTATGTGCCACCAGCACGAAAGCCAGTCAGGCAGCACTGGCAATGACCACGCTCAAAATGGTGTATTTTACGTGCCACCTGCACAGGAGCCAGTCCAGCGGCACTGGCAATGACCTCGCTCGAATGTTTTTTCATGTGCCACCAGCACAAGTGCCAGTAAGGTGACGCTGGTAACGATCACGCTCAAATGGTGCTATTTACGTGACACTGGCATGGAAGCCAGACAGCTGCTCTGGCAACGATCATGCTTGGACGGTGCTCTTAGTGCTCCACTGGTACAGGTGTCACCATGATTTCGATTTCACTTGCCCCAACAGGTCTTCACAAGCCAAGTTTAGTGTCCAATGAAGGAGAGGCAGGCATGTGTGCCAGTCGTCGAATTTGGTTCGATTTCGATTTCACTTGCCTCAACAGGTCTTCGCCAGCAGAGTTTAGTGTCCAATGAGAGAAAGGTATGCATAAGTGGGCTGGCTACACCCCTGGCAGAAGCCTCGGATTATGCTCTCACTTGGCTTGCCGGGTCTTCTCATGCACCTCAATTAGTATTGGATTGTTCATTTGTTACAACTTCCACTCACATTGGCCACACAACCACATGTCTTGCAAAGTTAAAAATATCTAGGTTTACTGCACATCACAAGAACATTATAGTCGTATGGGCTTACACTATAAGGTACTCTCAATGTACAAGCAGCATTAAAGAGACTGGTTTAGGATTCTGAGCCATAGTCTCCTGCAAGAAGAAAACTGGGAGACAACAATATTTATTAAAATGACTCCAGTATTTGACTGATACTTTATTTTATCAATTCTGGAAGGATATAGGATAGGAGCACTCTGTCGGTTACGACGATGAGGGTCCCAGCTGATCCGATCAACGGAACAGCTTTCTCGTGAAATTAACGTGCAAGTGGCTGAGCACTCCACAGACACATGTACCCTTAACGTAGTTCTCAGGGAGATTCAGCATGACACATAGCGTGACAAGGCCGGCCCTTTGAAATACAGGTCCTACTCATTTTTGCCAGCTGAGTGAACTGGAGCAACGTGAAATAAAGTGTCTTGCTCAAGGACACTACGCGTCGCCGGGAATCGAACTCATGACCTTATGATCATGAGCTGAATGCCCCTAACCACTAAGCTATGCGTCTTTACTCTGGAAGGATAAAAAGCAAGCTGGCCCTTAATGGAGTAATGGTTATTAATTGTTGTTTACTTACTTCCCATTATTCAAACTTGTGACACAATCACACCATTTTAACTTTTAATTAATCCAAATTCAAAATCAAGTAGAAAGGATAAATGAAAGTTCTAACCTGCAAAACCCTTCCTTGGTAAGATTCATTAAAAACTAATTGTTGCTGATATAGAGGATCTAATGTCCTCCTTGCAATAGTGGTCTTCTGCTTCTCTACTGTATGTTTGGCCTGGATTAAATAGACTTTCACATAGGGAGCTGAAACAGACATGTCAATTTATTAGGTTTCCATTTTCGAGAATTATGACAAAAAGACAGGAAAAAAAAAAAAATTAAAATCATTAATTTTATTTGAAGCTGTGAAAATAAAGAAATTCTCGTTTTAATGGTTTAACAGAAACGATTTTCAATCCTTATCCATGTCATCAAGAGCTTTAAGAGTTTGAAACATAAAATATTTACACTTTATGCTTCAAAAGACACAATGTCATAAAACCTGTACCTTTTAGATAGCTAATTTTAATTAAGAAATATTTTTGCTCAGCAATGAATTATGTTTCAGTGAACAAGTTTATAAAACCAATTAGTTACCAAAAATCAGACTAGTTCCCCACCCCAACTGAATTTTGAAGTTGTCTTCCTTACCTTTCTTGATAAGAATTATCATTAATACTGATGATTATTGTCAAACGTAATGTTTATTTATTCACATTGCTTTGAATTATTCATGCATTATTTTGTAGCTTTGAGATTTTGATGAGGTAACTGTTAATTTTTAGAATGATATTGTAGTGTTGATGTGAAAGGCCAGATTGTCTCAGTTTGAACATAAAACCATAAAACAGGTAGAATATTTTGGCTGGATAAGGCCAGTTTAAATGCAAAAGGGCTAATTAATGAAGACCCTGTCTGAATACCAGAACATTAATCAATGTTTAAAACTTAAGATAAACAGGGGAGAAAACCCCAAACTCTCAACAAATCAAAATTGATAAATTATGAGTCAGAGACCCTTACTTTAATTAATTTTTCTAGAATATTTCTAGAAGGAGGTATGTGAAACAGAAAAAAGAAAAGATTAAAATTACAAGATATAAGCAAGAATATATTTACAAAGAGAAAGCAAAACACAAATACAAACAAACTTACCAGGTAAAACTTTGGCACCAGGCTTAGCCATTAGGCCACGAGCTCTAATTACTTCAACTTCTAAGTGGCCTTTTCGATCATAAAGGCCAAGCTGAATTTCTCCCAGACATGGAGCCCCAAGTACCTGTCTCCCAACAAGTTGTGAAGGGCCCAAACCTTCCACAAAGTCACCATAGTGGCTTGGAGGCAACCACATTCTACAAAAAATATGGAGAATAACAACAGCCTATTATTTAAAAAAAAAAATTACTGTTTGGAAAGTTATATACAAAGCATAAAAGCTGTATATTTTAACATGTTCACACACTAAAACTGAAGAATAATTTAAAAAAACAGAACTATCAGAAGAATATTTTCAAAAAAAAAAAAAATGGAGAAAATACAGAATCTTAAACACAGGTGAATACACAGGATAATGGAATTCTAGATTTATCTAGGGAAAAGGTAGAATGATCATGACCGGAATACCACTGACCATAGATCTGCTCAATAAAGGCAGAGCAACAATAACCAAATAGTCGTATTCAGATCGTAGCTTAGAAAATATTATTTACATTGAAAGACTTTTAGATCTAAGCTTTAGATGGTGTTTGGTCTGTGAAGAAAGAGGAATTATGTGAAAACTGAATCCTTACACTGATGATTCAATGCTGCTGATGCTACCCATACTGCCATCAGTAGAATCACGGCTGCTCTGTTTAGCTAATCGACTTCTCATTTCAAGCCCGCCACCAACTTCCTCGCTGCGTATAACAGAACCCTTCTTTTTGTTTGTTTCTGTAAAAAAACAAATGGAAACATTCGTGAGCTGAGATTACTTTATACATACACACACACACACACACAACATACATAATACACATGCACACACACACACACACATACATAAATGCATGTATATATACATCTATATGCCCATACATATATACGCATTTATATATATATATATATTTCTTTTATTAGCCACACAGGGCGCAACAAAGATGGGACAAATACAATGTAGAGCTTTTCTTTTTGGGAGGGGGAAGGAAGAAAAAAAAAACAGTAGGGGTGTGTTGATCAAAAGGGATCATAGGAAGGGAAAAAAGGGGGGAGTTCGACCAAAAGGGATCGAAAAAAAAATATATATTTATATACACACACATACATACATACTAAAGTACATATAAAATGAATTAGTTAAAACAGATTATGAAAGTAGCAAACAATATTTAATATGGCACAAAAAAAGGATGTTATGTAACAATTACAGTTAATGCTACAAGAAAATTATGATTTAAATATTAGAACTAGACTGAAAAAAAAAAAACTGCACAAAAATAAAATTCTAATGATAATTTAACATGTGAAATATGTTCTTTAGGTAAGACAACAGCTGAAATAGCAGTAGTTCTATTTGATTTGGTCAACAAGAAATGGTGAAATATTTTAAAAATAAACTACTGAAAGAATTTTCATTATTGTGAATGACAAGAAATCCAACAGTTAGCACTAACTGAAGATTTGTTATGGTTTACCATAGAAACTTTTGTTACAAAGGATGTGTTGATCCTTCTTTGTATTATAAACAACTCATGATAGAGTTTCTTCTTTCATTTAACTAAGTTTTTTTTTTTAAACTACTAGCCTATTGACGTTCAAGTTAAATAAAAAAGCACATCAATTTCATCAGCCTGCAAGGTTATGAGAGCTGTCCATCGGCTGCTGACTAATAATGATTTATAAAAAGGCTGTTTTCATTATAGACATCAATTATCTTTTTATCTGGAAATCTTTCTCAGTGCCAGTCAGAACCAAAGTGAAGCCTGATGTGAGTCAGGTAAATTGAAGCAAAGTTATGTACCTTGTTTAAGTGCACAATGCATTGGCTCTTGTTAGGCATGAACTCCTGATCATGTGGTTTGTATCAGGCGTTGTTTACTATGGCTATTGAACTGACTCAATTTTTGTCATCTGAGAAGAGATAACATTTCCAGCCCAGCTGGTATTGGCTATAATCAGATATTTCCATGAATGGTTGTTTTAAATATTGGATACTATTCCTTTTAAATATTGGATGCTATTCCTTTAGAACAGCATAAGGCACATGGCTTAGTGGTTAAGGGTGTTGGACTCATGATTGTAAGATTGTGGTTTCAATTCCTGGACCAGGCAACATGTGTTCTTGAGCCAAACACTTCATTTCATGTTACTCCAGTCCTTTTAACTGTAAAAAATGAGTAATCCTGTTGAGGTGGGGAACTTATATGCCAGGGAAACCAGCTCTTATGAGTCAGCATGACTCTTGAAGGTGATTTTTTTTTTAACTCTAGAACAGTATTCAACCATTAAACAAAGAATTAAGAATACTATATTATTCTTTGGCTGAGCAAATAACATAAGAGATATCTGTAAATTAGATACATATCAGAAATATTACATTTAATCAGTAAAACTAAGTTACAATGTTTTGAAATTATTTCCTATCTTTTAAATAATGTCAAATAATTTTAATTTAATGAATAAAAAAGAAACAATAAAATGAAAATAAGATAAAAATACAACTTGCTCAAGATGAAATTCATAGTAATAATGGTAACATTTCATTTAAAAAAAACTAATCTTAGTGTACTGACCTTCAGAGCAAGTCATACAGGAAGGTATAAATTTCATCCCATGTTATGACAAAAATTAGAACTTGGTCATGCTTTCAATTCAGAAAGTCAAAACCATATTTATGATCTATTTTATTTTCAACAAACTTCATTGCGAGATAGTCTTACTTTGTATGGTATAAAGTACATAATGATTTTTTTCTCCAATTTTATATAGATTAGGAAAGAAAGATTTATTTAATATAGAAAGTAATGGAAAATCTTGGTCTGAGCCAGTTAGGCAGGGAATAAGCTGATTGCACATAGCTCACATTGTTAGGTAGGTAAAGCCTTTAGCAGAAAAGAATAAGATCGGGGTTGAGTATAATCCCAGTTGTGAGGTGTAATAATGTGATTCCATGCCTGTGATCAGTTTCAATGCAGTGAATTTGTTCAATTATGTCAAATGATCAGAGACTATCAAACTGACATTAATTTCTAAATTAAACACACACAGTTTACACATTTTAAATGAAGCAGTCATTTATTTAAGTACAGAGAATTCTAAAATAAACCAAAATGACAAAAAATAATTTTCAAGAGACAGTTCCAGATGGATTTAAAGCAACATATGTTAAAAATTTGATACACCAACATCTTATTAAAAAGCCATAAAAGAAAACATGATTACAATGGTGTGGGATAATAATAATAATAATAACATTATAAATTTGACTTGCACTCAATGACAAAGATGAAAAAAAAATAACAAGGAAAATGTAAAAGATAATGAATAAAGATGGAAAATGAGTAAATAAACAAGTGCTATCTAATGAGAAAGAGAAACAGAGGAGAGAAAGAGAGAAAAAGAAAGAGAGAGAAAGAATGAAAGAGGTAGAGAGGGAGAGATAGACAGACAGAAAAAGAGAAAATGAAGCTTCACCCAATCTGTGTTTTAGATGACAAAGATATATGTTATCCTAATAAAATGCAAATTTTTTCAGGGTGTTTTAATTTGAGCAGAGTAGAATTCGGATGGAGAGCTGGACTAAATAGTAAACAATATCTCTGATATTTTAAAGTTCAAATTCCAACAGGATCAAATATAATAACTATCAGTAATATACTAATTCGGGTTAATTAGTTATATACCTTTTTTTTTTTACACAAATATCACTATTTAATCAAAAGCAAACTCTTATTGTACAATGATTAAGCTAATTGAATGAATGATGTAAATGAAATGGAAATACTTTTCTAATTGCTGTTGATCTAAGTTTCTAAGAAATATATATATATATAATGTTATGTAATATATAATGTAACTTAACAATTTTGAAATTACTCTCTTTTATAAGTGTTCTTAAAAGGAGTAACCATCAAAAATCTATGTTCTTCCTCTCCAAAACTCTAAATTTTGTGTTTATATAAGTAACAAATATTTTATGCCTTTATTAATATATGTTTCAGGTAAACAACTAAAAAACAACAGCCACTTGGTTTTATATGTTTTTATATGGCATAGGGAAAAAAATGCTCAGCCATGACATATCTTATGTGGCAAATTAGTTAAAATGTTTAAAATATCTAAAATTCTAAAACTATTTGATCTATGTAAAAATTAAAAAAATCTTCATCATTAAATATGGTAACCTATTACGTATTCTGAAATTGAATTTAATTGAAACAAATTTGTATAACATTTTACACTCTGAACATATCTGTTAATTCTCAAAATCATTGATAGAGCCACAGTAGCACAGTAGTAGTATATATCAAAGATAGACAGGTTTAGCCAATGTGTGTGTGCGTATATATACATATATAAAATTTAACACCAGTTTAGCCTTGATTAAACAGATTTATGATCAAGGGTATTCCAGCTATGACTATTCCCTCTTTATGAGGAGGTCCTGATAAGTTCCTGGCTCTTTGGGTAAAAGAAAATACAGGAGGATCAGTTAATTATGATTTTCATTCAACATATTTCCCTCTCAGATTCACACACTTATTACAGTGGTCCTTCAGTTTTTATAAGCCCTGTAAAAAAACTGAGAATTTTGGGCTTCCAGCCAGGCCTTTTGCGATACCCTTAAAGCCAGGAACTTTTCAGTCCCTCCTCATATATACACAACTACATTATTCAATGTATCCCTTCTTAAGGGTGTAATTTAAGGAAGATTTGGTTACTGGTTCTAATAGGTTAATTGGCAACATACTGGTGACCCCTCAAAACAGGAACATTGTGTTTCATTTCTGAGCAGACACACGTAAGTGTATGCACGCACATTTGCATAAATATGTATACACACATATAGGCGCAGGAGTGGCTGTGTGGTAAGTAGCTTGCTTACCAACCACATGGTTCCGGGTTCATTCCCACTGTGTGGCACCTTGAGCAAGTGTCTTCTACTATAGTCTTGGACTGACCAAAGCCTTGTGAGTGGATTTGGTAGACAGAAACTGAAAGAAGCGCATCGTATATATATATATATATATATATATATATATATATATATATATATATATATATATATATGTGTGTGTGTGTGTATGTGTATATGTTAGTGTGTCTGTGTTTGTCCCCCCCCAACACCGCTTGACAACCGATGGTGGTGAGTTTATGTCCCCCGAATAACTTAGCGGTTCGGCAAAAGAGAATAAGTACTAGGCTTCCAAAGAATAAGTCCTGGGGTCGATTTGCTCGACAAAAGGCGGTGCTCCAGCATGGCCACAGTCAAATGACTAAAACAAGTAAAAAAGTAAAAGAGAGAGAGAGAGTAAAGAGAGTACATGTACATACAGATACACAATTTAAATATATACATACTAATATGTATATATATGTATGCTTGTGTATCTGCCTGTGTACAATCTATTTAATAAAAAGCCTTGAAACTTATTCAAAATTAAATTTTAGTTGTTTAGTGTCAAGTCAAGCCTGATTTAGCAAATCTATTATCAAAAGCATTCCATCTATGACCACCCCATCTTTTTGTATACACAAGACTACATTCCTAATGTGTTTTTCCTTTTTAAGATGGTAAGTGTAATTTGAAGGAGATCTGACTGCTATTTCTGGCAAGATAACAGACCCTGTACAGGCTTCCTTATTTGCTCTTGGTTTTTATATTTAGTGTTGCCTACACCACTTCCCTAAACTAATTGTAAGCATAATATATTATTTTTTTGAGTCAACTCACTACATACATATAGTCTATTTCTATTTGTTGCAAGCATCTTAAAATATCCCTCAAAGTAACTCTCTCTCTCCTAACAACTATCAACTGTTGTATTTCACATTCATACAGTCAGTCGAGTATACCTCCACTGACACTGTATTGCCATTTATGTACTCAGTCCTCACCTACTTAAATGACTATTTTCACATGGAAGCATGAATTAGATGAGTATCTGAAATTTGTCTTTCTTAAACTTGCTACACAGCATCAAATACTTTTTTGTTTGCTTAGATGATAAAAATGGAGATGATGATGATGACTGAGGTGATGATAATGATGAAGATGATGATGACAATAATAATGATAATAATGATAAACCAAGTAACAATACAAGATAAATATTCATATTTTACTTATATAACTATTGTTATTAATTTTTTTTTTGTTTTACGATTATCTAAATAGCATTATGACTTTAAACTTATAATTTAAGGCTAAGTTTAGAAAATTGGTTCACTTTTTAAAAATCTTATTTCAAGATAATTTCTTTTTTGAAGTGATTTTAAATTCTCAAATGCAGGATAATGCTAATAATATAGCCTGAACAGGATAAGCTACCCCTATTTTACAGAAAAAAGTGTTGGCGGCCAGCTATGAGACCCGAACTCACACCTCCGTGATTACGCGTCACGGTGCTCTAGACCGATTAAGCTAAACTGCCCTCACCACAAATTCTTCTGCAAATTTAAGATGTATAGAAATCTCGCTTTATGAGATGCTATCATACGTTAAATTCAAATTACGATGAACGTAAACAAACAAACAAAGTTTGCTTTTAGAAGTGTTGAGATGTCTTAGAACTCGATGTTTGATTTTACTGTTTTAACTATAATTGACCAACTAATGTCCTCTAATTCTAGTTGTATATTTGACTATAAACTTATGAGACTACTTTAGTTTCTTGTGTCGAGTAACGCATGCATAGACACACTAACCCAACCCTTTGAAAATTACTTCTGAACAAAACCCAGCTCAAATTTGAATCACCCTTGAATCAATTTGTCTTAATAACAACAAAATATGTTAATGGTGATAAATTGGAGGAAATTAATAAAATAAGACAAAATAATGTGATGATAAAATAATGTTTTATAATTAAGGTTCTCAGCATCAGTTAGCTAAATATTTTAAGCAGGTTTCCTAACCATTTATAAACAATAAGTAACTGCTTTTAATAAGTATTATGATTTTCCCAGAGCTCAACAGAGTAAATGATACTTCACCTAATATGATCAATGAGTGGCAAAAATGTTATCATGACACTTGGAAAAGGGGGGCCTATAAACGCTTGCACGCACGCTGCTCCATACTTACAGTTGTGATGAGTAGGCAAAGAACAACCAATGGAGTTAGTGATGTTACAACATCGAATCACTGGTGACGAACCACTTGACAATAGCTGAAAACAATCACTTTGCTGCTGCTTTTGGTAAGATCTACATAGATATTTCGAGCCATCAAACCGACCAAAATGGTCATCACGACGAGGTAGCAGAGATGTAGGAGTAGGAAGATAAGGTTTTGCTGATAACCAGCTGGACAAGAAACCCAGGGTAGATTGAAGTAAAAAGAGTGGCACTAGTAGCAGTGAATGCAAATATTGGTAGAAGTAATAGCAGATATAGGTCATGATATAGCTGCTATAGGGGAGTACACTATGACTGAATGAAGGAGACCAAAAAAAGAATAAAGAAATTGTTCAAATTAACTCTTGGAAGTTTAAGCTTATCTTCTCCATGTCAAATGTTTTTTCTGTTATAAACTACAATTTGTAGTTGAGTCATATATTCAAATCTCAACTAACTTATAGATGAAACTTAAAAGAGACATCAATAAAAGCAATTATAGGTAATTCTAGTTTATTACTACCACTTATTCTATCACCTTTGAAAGGCCAAAAAGTTACTACTGGCAGGAATTGAATTCATAAAAGCAAGGTGCATATCTAAATTGTGTATGACATCAATTTTGGCACACTATAACTCCTGCTTCAATAAAAAAAAAGTCATGGAAATTATTTGGATGATAGCTTATAGATGTTAATTTTGAAACATCTTATCAAACACTTTGCTGATTTCAGTCTGTGATCAAAAAAAGAGTAGAAACTTAACTAAATCCAGTGACTTAGGTATGAAAGCTTAGCTCTGAGCTCTGTATATTTTACATTTTCAGAGACATAAAACAAACATCCCAGTATAATTCATGAAAGTTTTGCAGCCCATTTATCATTATAAAGAAGATATGAAAACACTGAATATTATAAACTGCATTTCCCTAACATTCTGCGTTAGGAAATCATTTCAAATGATATAAATGATAAAGATTCATTATCATTGAAAATATCTTTGCTAACATGATAGATTGCTAGCCACTACACATTCTTTATTTTCTCTCCTTGTTTCTTTCTGTGTTCCTTTCTGTGGAAGAGCGTAGGCTCAAAACGTTAAAGACTTTTTCACTTCCTGAGCATTAAACTAATACATCGGTTTATTGTCTACACCACCTGTCTTTGTCTTTTGCTTTTTTTTGTGAATTCTCCCTATATATATATATATGTAGGATGACAAATTTTCAAGGTAAATATATCACTAATTTTAATTTGTAGAGAAGAAATGGAGAAGAGCTTTAATTGAAATATTGATATATTTTCTGTTAATAATAGGTAATGCAGTGAACATGATCAAATTTTGGTCTATGACTTCAAGCCGATTGTGTAAGCCAGTAGCAGCATAAGTGGTCCCAAGTCTTTAGTTGAAATCTTCAGGATACATCATTTTGGTGGATTGGAGGGAAGGAATGGAAAGAAGAAACAGAATAAGGAAACTAAGAGCTATTTGAGGAATGGCAAAAGTGGCAGCAACAGTAAGAGTGGCAATGACAGCAGAAGTAAGAGTGACAGCAAATGCTAGAATTCTAGCAAGCAACAGGCAGGCTGGTTGGCTGGCTGGTTGGCTGGCTAGCTGGCTGGTTGCTCTGCTGAAGCAAAACTCTGGGAAGGCAGTGTTGCAAAGAAAGCATCATAGAGATTGGAGAAATCAGTCTATGTGCATTTATATGTAGATAAATTTGCAAATAGAAAAAAAAAAAAAGTCTAAAACTAGATTGAAAACTTTTGGGTCTGCTTTACCAGATATAACTGCAAACCTTTTTACTTTATTACAACCATTTCTCTGCTACTAACACATCTTTATTTGTTTACAGAAGAATCTACATAAAGTATCTAATTTTAATGTTTGCACACTGAGAAAGGACAGTGTAGTTTTTATTAAGATAGATAGGCTGTTAATCTAGAAAAAGTTGAATATTAAAATCCTTGATTACAATAAGCAAAATGTCTATAGAATATATATACTAATGTTTTAAATTTGAATTAATAAAACAGAATTAAAAATAGAAAAACATTATTTCACAATATTTGATACAGCGCTAACTATGAAAGGAAAAAGGATAGAAAATAGAAAAGCTTTTGGAAGCTACATTAGAATTTAATTCAGAATATTCTAAAATGACAAGCAAATCTTTTTCTTGTCCTTTTCTAAAGGAATACACTAAGTCCAATAATGAGTTTATTCAAGCCTATAAGTGTACAATTTCAACAAATCAGCAACATACTTTTTCAATTTTAGTATTCTACATTAGTTTTAAATATTGAATTTTATATAATTTTTGTAACTATTTCTTTCTAATTTCTTTGACTGTTGCATTTAATGTACACTTTATCAGTTTTAATTTCAAATTAATAAGGCTATACAAAAAAAAAAAGCATTAAGATAGAATTGAATTACTCCTGTAGTTTGTTGCATTGTAAGTGACATAAAGTTAGAGATATTTTGAGACTTATTTATAATAAAAAGTAGGTACAGGTATAGCTGTGTAATTCAAAAGCTCACCTTGCAACAATATGGGATCATGTTCAATACTAATGCATGACACCTTGAGAATGTGCTTTCTACCATAGCTTCAGGTCGACCAATTTCAGAGTTTATATTTAAAAAAATGCTTTCTTTATGTTTCCTTTCCTGGGAATGTTACAAATCCCTTTTTTTATATTTCTGAAAATAGAATTCAGATATTGCACCCTCATCCCTCAAGTTGGATATATTAATGCTCAAACATACTTCTATTCCAGAATCAAAACCAGTGCAAGAACTGGAATTAGTTTTGCTTCCTTTCAAGAAGACCCTGGTAAGTTGATAGCAACTTGGTAGAGAGTGAAAGGGTGGATTCTGCATGCATTAACAATAAAAGAATAAAGAGTTACTATGAATCATTAGGAACTGCTCATTCTTGGACAGTTTGATTACTTCTCCTTGATCTAGTTCCTTCTACTATTAAGATTATAAATAAAATGGAGAAGATCCAATACTCTTGTAGTATATTTGAAGAGTCAGTTAATCAGTTTAAAATGGAGTCACTCATAATATTTCCTTTGTAAAGGGATTAACCTTCTTTCAGTAATAAGTGAAGAGAATAGAATCCTCCCTATGCTTGCAAAATACTCCATCTTTATAATATCTCAATACCTCAAGTATGAGGACAATAAGCAATATGGAAGGATCACAGATAATATTTAGAAATAATTCTCTAACTGAAAATTTTGAGTATTGTTTTACTAAGACAATTCTTGATTCACTTATTCAGTTGTAGCTATAGTTCTAAGTAGGTATCAAGAAAAACCAATTCCGAGTGTTCTTTAAGATTTCTTATTTAGGATGAAACTAAATTTGAAGCTGTCATTTAGAATTTTATAATCTATTTTAACTCTATTTTAACACTATTAGTTGAATTAACAGCTTTATAGCTTTTACCATGCTTTATTCCAAAACAACAGACCTCTCAGGATAAAATAGTAGAAATATCAAAGATCATGCAATCAAAAAGTTTTTGTTAGACAACCAAGTGTTGAAGAAAGAGATAATGTTTTCAAACAGGATGGGGGGAAATTGATACAATTACTTAATCAGTAATTACAAGAGGACACATCTTGTGTGTTCTATCACAAGGTTAAATTGTTAGCAACCACTGTTGTGTACTTAGCAGCATATATATATATATATATATATATATATATATATATAATGTTGTGGTCATCAACTTAATTTTGAGCATAACCACCTCCTTATTGCAGCTGTTTTCCTATATCAGGTTCATCAGCTTTTTTGATGACCACCTAGCTCTGACTTTGAAATTTTTCTCATAACGAATATAGCAAGGAATTTGGTCAAAGTCATTGAGAGTGGTTCTGCCCTTGTGCATTAAACTGAATTGGATTTTTCAACCCACTAGTAGAGATGAGCAAATCTTTAAACACAGGAAAGCTCAGATGAGGCTGATGGGGCCGCATGCATATAAACATCTTGATTTTAGTCTCCTGATGTGATCTTTCATGTGTGGCAAGACTGGTATTTGAAATATTAATATAATATTCATAATATACACACACATGTACATCATCATCGTAATCAATTAACGTCCAGTTTCTATGCTGGCATGGGCCAGGCAGCTTGACAGGAGCTGGTAAAACAGAGAACTGCACTAGGCTCCATTGCCTGTTTTGGCATGGTCTCTACAGCTGAATGCCCTTCCTAATGCCAATCACTTTACAGAGTGCTTTTTATGTGACTCTGTGGTTAAAAAGCTTGCTTTCAAACCATTTAGATTTGGGTTCAGTCCTATTGCACTGCACATTGAGCAAGTGTCTTCTACTATAGCCCTGGGCAGACCAATGCCTTGCAATCATAGCCCTGGGCTGACCAATGCCTTGCAAGTGAAAGGTAAAAGACAAAAAGATAAGATACATAGGTAAGATTGAAACACTGTTCCATTATGCTCACTTCTCAGTTTCTCAGGTGTCTTCAGATTGCATTTCAAAGAAGAAATTGTTTCAAGAAATGGTAACGGATTTATTGCTGATGTTAAATGTCAACCAATCAGATTGAAACCCTGAGAAATGACAATATTGAAACGGTAACCAACCTTAAAATATATTACTCCATAGCAAGTATTCAATATTCCTTATTTTATTTCTGCCACACATTTTCAAATTAGTACATTGTGTATAAGCATGCACACATGCACAGATAAATGCATATTAAGGTATATGTATGCATGTGTTGTGTGAATATATATATATATATATATATATATATATATATATATATATTTATATATATATGTACATATATATATTTGGTGTGTGTAAAAAAAAAACAGAATCCATGGAGACCAATGACTATCCGGTGGATTGCTGCAATGGCAAGAATTGTATTTACAGATATAAAAGTAAAATGATTTAAACAGGGATTTCTTTGCCCTTGTTGAAATTGATGCTGCTGCAATGTCAATCATTGGGTATGACAACTTCCTGTACTGCTTGGTTGACCATGCAAATGAAATACCTGTAATTAACTGCGTCTCCAGACATTTTATGCATCTCAGCAGTAATTTCTGATGGGCCAAGTGCTTCCATATCTTTAATTGCTCTCTCATACTGCTAGCAACTTAAATGGCCAGTCCTCCATTCAGGTTTACTTTGAGAAGACCCTTTTTCTGACATGCATTCTCTTCATTTAACAGTATTTTTATAATAGCACTTCTAGAAATCCTTGTTTTCAATGTCAGTAAAAGAAAGTGTTCCATTATTATTCTGTGCATACTTTTCCCTCTTCATATCGTGGTTCTTTCTAGTACACTGTCTTCCAATTCAAAACACCTCACATCATAGAACATTGGCAAACTTCTTATTTTCTGCTTCTCTCTTAGCTAAGAACATCTCTTATATCTAGCTCTTGGTATAATTCTCTGCTGGTCCCTTTCTTCCAATTTTTCCAAGCCTGTCTCATTGCTTTTTTTGTTCTGTTTAACTCATTGTTCCACAACCATGTTACCATTGTTCTGGTTGAGACTTTACACCAATAGCAGATTTGGTCTAACCCTCAGAAGAATGTCTTATAGGAACTCTTAATTGTCTTTTACATTATGAATTTCCATCTACCATTCTTCTTATCAAATGCTACAACTAGAATTTCTCCAAATTTCTGACTATTCAATGGATATTTAAGCTTCCATATCTTCATTCTCTAAACTGTTTTGTATCTCTCAGTCAGTTTGGGTATTATTCTGGAATTACCGATAACTCACCTATGATAGGTGGAACATTTTTCACCAAGGAAAGATTTAGCATTCATTACCATCAAAATATTTTTCAACTTATGTAAAATTAGCTATAAGTTTTAACATCCTACCAAATCAGAATATTCTTTTTTCTTCAAGTTAGAAATAATATGATTATTGCTTCTACAAGCTTATAATTTAGCTCACTTATTTGCTTACACACATACACGCTCTCTCTCTCTCACTCATACACACACACACATGTATATATAGTTATATACATACATACATACATATATATATATATATATATATATATATATATATATATATATATATATATATATATATATATATATGTATGTATGTATGATATGAATACCTACATACACATGTGCACACTCAAACACATATTCTCTAATACTTACATAACTATATTTTAGAACATTTCATTTCAAATTGCTAAATTAATTATACTGGGAAACTTAAAAGAAATTATATTACAAATTATAATTATTTCCTTTATAGTCCAGAAAATTGTCTGAAATGCAGGACCCTTCAAGCTTTATTAAGAGTGAATGATTAGGTGAAGTGATAAAAAATAAAGGAGAAAAACATTAAAGAAGTAAAACTTTTAAAACATGCAAAAGGAAAAGACGAAAATATTCCTGAGTGAAGATATTTGTGAATGTCAGATTAGAAATCTAGACATTGCTTTGGTAACTGCTTATAGAAGTTTTGTTAATTCCTGTTACACAGGAAAACCTAAGAAGAATGAAGTTTATAACTGACAATTTTGGCACTAGTTTATTCATCAATGAAGTAGATAAAATATTAAATTAGTCTTTTTTAATAATTATACTGATAGGAATAAATCTTAAAAAGGAATGTGATTTCATGATGAGTACTAACTGTTAGGAGTAAAATTTAATGGTCATTGACATTAAAAAATGTCTCAGTTTCTTAAAGATGCTATTTCTATCTCAGTTGAAGAAAGTTTACAACTACAGTCTGAATAAGATATGTACAATTGTGTGCTAATTCTAGCACTTTGCTGAACAAACTATGTTCAACAAACAGTTATTCATTGGAGACAATAAAATGTTTAAAGAGTTAAAATTCCTATTAAGCTCTTCTGTATTTTCATAGAAGGTTGTTAATGATAAAGGAATACTTTTTTGGTGTATATAAGCTAAAGTGAAGTTTTAAAGAGCCTTGAGTAAGATATTGCAATAACAGAATTGGATATGGAAAACTATCTAAGAGTTCCACTGAACATTTCAGCATTTGCAGTGAAGCAAAAATATTTTCACATTATATTAATGTTCAGGCTTTAGCTACAAGTTTCACCAATATGATAATAATATTTTTATTTTTGATCCTTACAGTGGATAACATTAACTATTTGCTTGTTAAATTTTAAGAAAACAGTAATAGAAAACTTATTAGACAGTTAATTTTCTTCTTATGTTCTTTCAAATAAAAAAGTTTATTCACTATTTTTTGTTGTTAAGAATAAATAGTATAAGTGTTATTAGAATCATGCAGATGCAATGCTAATGGTAACAATGTACCCATTGAGAAAGAATCATGCTGGCAATGCAAAAGCAAGCAGTGTGAGGGAACAGGGTTACTGGATTGGGACAATGGAGAATGGGAGGAATTTTGTGTCATCGTAACCTACCTGCTAGCTGCACAGCACTACTACTTCGTCGGGAAAGCCCAACAAATGCTGCTACCTTGTGACCGAGGCTTGGCCGTCGTTTCCTACCTTCTATGACACTGGAAGATACAGCAGAATCCGAAATGCTTCCATCATTCCGTTCAAAACTTGAACTTTCGGAACTTGGGCTTCGAATAATCTGCCTCTTTGGAATTGTTGTTCGACTTTCCATCTTAGATGTGAATTCGCTAAAAGCAGGAATTAATTATACAAAGCATTAGACTAAGTGAATTGATATGAAAATGTTACTTAAATATAGAAATCATATCAAATGAAAAAAAAAATTTCAGTTAATTCCTAATTAGAAATGAATATAGAATTATTTTGATAAAATAGTAAAACGTACAATTAGATAAATATAATAAACAACAGTAAATATGAAAATTTAAAATAATTTCTGTAAATATAAATAAAATTAATGCAATTGTTTGATGGTCTCTGAGCTACACCATTAATTATAGCCAAGTTTAAAGGAAATGTATTTTCACTCAATTTAATACCATATCCTCATAAAGTTTCATTTTCTTTAATTATTTTTAGAAACAATTATTATTAACTTACAAAAGTAAGCAACAAAAAAAAAAGAGAAAGGAAAGAAAAATAAAAAATAAATAGGAGTGGCTGTGTGGTAAGTAGCTTGCTTACCAACCACATGGTTCTGGGTTCAGTCCCACTGCGTGGCACCTTGGGCAAGTGTCCACTACTATAGCCTTGGGCCGACCAAAGTCTTGTGAGTGGATTTGGTAGATGGAAACTGAAAGAAGCCATTCATATATATGTATGTATATATATATATATATATATATATATATATATATATATATACATATATATATATATATATATGTATGTGTGTGTATATGTTTGTCCCCCCAACATCGCTTGACAACCGATTCTGGTGTGTTTACATCCCCGTAACTTAGCAGTTCGGCTTAAAGAGACCGATAGAATAAGTACTAGGCTTACAAAGAATAAGTCCTGGGGTCGATTTGCTCGACTAAAGGCGGTGCTCCAGCATGGCCACAGTCAAATGACTGAGACAAGTAAAAGAGAAAAGAGAACTAAAATTCCTCTAATTAGGCTATTTTTGTTGTCCCAACAGTTCTACCAATTGTCTGCTCATTAAGAAGTCCGATTACTCCTTGTACCATGTAGCAGATTTTAGTAAGCTCCCTTAATTTGTAGTGCAAGTTTCATAAAGATTAATTATTAGAGCAAGTAGTTTTATAAATGAATGGCACAACATTTTAAAATTATTTTCTATACTTTAATTCTAATTATATACATGTATATATTATTCTTTTATTGGTTTCAGTCATTTGACTGTGGTCATGCTGGAGTACTGCCTTTAGTCGAACAAATCGACCCCAGGACTTATTCTTTGGAAGCCTAGTACTTATTCTAGCGATCTCTTTTACTGAATTGCTAAGTTACAGGAATATAAACACACGACGGGCTTCTTTCAGTTTCTGTCTACCAAATCCATTCACAAGGCTTTGGTCAGCCTGAGAAGACACTTGCCCAAGGTGCCACACAGTGGGACTGAACCCGGATCCATGTGGTTGGGAAGCAAGCTCATATATATATAACAAAGTAAAGTTGGGGGTTACTGCATGAGTAAAAATATAAGGAAAATAATCTGAAAATGCAGGAGTTTTTTCCTTGTATATATATATATATATATATATATATATATATAATAATAATAAAGTAAAGTTGTGGAATACCGTACAAGTGGAAATATATATGAAAGAAGGTTTGAAAATGCACTTATTTTTTTTAAATATTTATTTACTTAACCGGTTTCACTTTTTTCGAAAAAGATTATCAAAAGTCTTTGAGAATAATAAAAAAATGTTAAAAAACAGTTTGAGTATTAAAATGCATATATACATTCTTTGATGATAAAATATATTTAAAGTATAAAGCTTTGTATGAACTTTGTAGTGTTACATACTGATTGTCACACATTCTCTGATATTAAGGTGAAATTGTTAAAAACAGTGTTAAAAGCAGTGTATGAAAATACACATATGGAAAAATACATATACATATTCTTATACATATTCTTTGACAATCGAATAAAATTGAGGAGGAACTGACCTGGCCTTTTTCTCTTGTGTATATTGAGGGAATGTTTTACTGTCTTAAGAGACAGTATGACTGGCTAGCTGGGGTGGGAGGGAAGAAGAGTTAAAGATTTTTTTACTTTTGGTTGGTCTGTGACAGTCTGTCATGGTTCACTGGTTTTTGGGACTGGTTTTGTGCACATCTCTATGTGTGTGCGTATATATGTGTGTTTGTGTCCGTGTGTGTGGGTGTGGGTGTGTGGGTGTGGGTGTGTGTGTGTGCCGTTTTTATTGGTCCCAGAGTTTTTTGTGGAATGTGTATATGAGTGTGTGTTTGAGTGTTTTTTGTGTCGGTGGGGATATATATATATATATATATATATATATATATATATATATATATATATATATATGACTGGCACCCATGCCAACGTCGTCTCCTTCATTGGACACGAAACTCAGCTTGCGAAGACTTATTGGGGCAAGCGAAAGCGAAATCGGGATGGCACCTGTGCCCAGCGTCGCCTTTCTGGCACTTGTGCCTGTGGCATGTGTAATGGACTTTCGAGCGATATCGTTGCCAGTGCCCCTGGACTGGCTCTTGTGCGGGTGGCACATAAAATACACCATTTTGAGCGTGGCCGTTGCCAGTACCGCCTGACTGGCCTTCGTGCTGGTGGCACGTAAAAGCACCCACTACACTCTCAGAGTGGTTGGCGTTAGGAAGGGCATCCAGCTGTAGAAACTCTGCCAAATCAGATTGGAGCCTGGTGTAGCCATCCGGTTTCACCAGTCCTCAGTCAAATCGTCCAACCCGTGCTAGCATGGAAAGCGGACATTAAATGATGATGATGATACATACACATACACATATTTAAACATTCAGTATGATGTTTGTAATTGTTCCAGCGAATGGTTGGAACAATAATAATGTAATGTTATTATTAAGCACTTACATTGCTTTTTATCCCCTACCAGAGTTGACAGTGTTACTAAATGGCCTTTGTTACTCCAAACTTACTCAATGAATATTGCTTCTGACTTCCCGCCATGCTCACTTTGTATTATTCCTCCTGATCAACTCTATAATACTAAACCCACTTCCCACTCCTCTTCCTCAGAAATCCCTTAGAGTCAATGTTTCTCTACTCCCCAGCCACTAGTCACCAAAAATTCAAAGTTAACAGTATTCATGTTAACATCATCCAGATGTATTTATGCTCCAGCTATGAATGTTTTCACCACTTCAGGAACGTTATTAAAAAACAAAATGCAACTGTAATTATTAATTCCACCTAACATAACTGAAAGATTCAATTGAGAGAATTGAAGGCATTTCAGTCAAGTAAACTGATGTACATAGTAATGCTTGCATTAGAATTTGAAGTGCTATTTCATTGGTCAAGAGTTCATTATTTTAAACACTTACCTAAATTTCCTATGAGGTCGTTCAGATTGTGTTGATCGCATACTGATGGTGCTGACTTTTGACACCTCCGACATATCACTAGTTTCTGAAGCATCACTGGGTAGATTGTCATCGGACACATCAGGACTGAATTCTGCGTAAAATAGAAAGATACAAAAATACGAAGTAGAATCTTGCTTTTCAAAATGACATGATAGGTAACAAAGGCTACCACATTAGCAAACAACATCACTGCTTATGGTTATGCTGTATTACAAATGCACTTTTCTAATGACACAATTAACTTTATAAACAACACATAAAGAGGTAAGATGCAGGAGAGAACAATAACTTCAGGAAAAAATTTCAGAAAAAAAAAAGGCGCAGGAGTGGCTGTGTGGTAAGTAGCTTGCTTACCAACCACATGGTTCTGGGTTCAGTCCCACTGCGTGGCACCTTGGGCAAGTATCTTCTACTATAGCCTCGGGCCGACCAAAGCCTTGTGAGTGGATTTGGTAGACGGAAACTGAAAGAAGCCCATTGTATATATGTATATGTATATATATATATGTGAGTTTGTGTGTCTGTGTTTGTCCCCCCCAACATTCTTGACAACAGATGCTGGTGTGTTTATGTCCCCTGTAACGTAGCGGTTCGGCAAAAGAGACCGATAGAATAAGTACTAGGCTTACAAAGAATAAGTCCTGGGGTCGATTTGCTCGACTAAAGGCGGTGCTTCAGCATGGTCGCAGTCAAATGATTGAAACAAGTAAAAGAGTAGATAAAATAGATTAGATCCAAGAAGATTAAGTTTAATGGATGAACTACTGTGGTTTTATAACCAACATATCTTCCATGATGAAGGTCCTAAGTGGAATGTTTGTCCTTATTCGATCTCATAGCTAGAGAACATACACCTGTTTAGCGTCTGTTTTGAAACCTAACAGTTTTTTCACACCTAAACATAATAATTTGACTATGTAGGTATATCTAACAGAGACGGTTATGCAAACATAACTATATATATATATTTTCTTCCTGCACATGCTGCTTTTATTTGTAAAATGATAACCAACATCATTACCTACATCTCAGCTGGATAATATTTTTTAAATTTATTTTGTTAAGTTCTAAAAGGCTTACCATTTAGAATCAGCAATAAAACCCCCTTAATTGTTTATATTTAGCCTCAGGTCAATGCTGATCAAATAAACCTATGATGAAAAGCATTCCAACCATGACAATCCTGTCTGTTTTAATATTGGAGCTTACATTATTCAATATATTCTCCCTTTTCAAGACAGCGGTGTGTTATGTGAGGCAGATTTGGCTGCTATTTCCTGCAGGTCAAGTGATCATATCGAGATTTCCTTGTGCACTGGTCTTGGTATCCTAATCTGTAATGGTTGAAATTTCCCTATTTTTTGCCAACAGTTATTCAAAAACAAAATCTAATTCTCAGATGATTTATTAAAAGTACTTTTACCATTCACTTTAGCTTTATTATTATTAGCTAGTTCTAAAATCCCTTACAATATACTGGACACAAGTTGTATGTTGTTAACCAGCTGGAAAAGACGTTTTCCTGGGGTTAAAATGTAGTAACATAGTTCTTTATGGAACAGCCATGTTATAGTGGCAAAAAACCGTTACCGTTTATAATTATTATTATTAGTTTATTTGTAATTGTTCTTTTGTCACACATTCTGCGACCTCTCCAGTAACTCTCTGTCCCATGTAACTCTTCTTGTCCTACCTGAAAAGGTCACAGAATGTGTGATGAAAGATCTCTGACAAATAATCTAATAATAGTTTCAAATTTTGGCACAAAGCCACTAATTTTAGGGGACAGTAAGTGTTTCATTGATATTTGTTTTATCAACTCCACAAGGATGAAAGGTAAAGTTGACCTTGGTGGAATTTGAACTCGGAACGTGAAGAGGAATGAAATACTGCCAAGCATTTTGTCTGGCATGCTAATGATTCTGCCAAATAAAGCTAAAGTGAAGATCAAGTAACTATAGTACTATATTTAAGAGATGAGAAATTACGTACATTATTTACATTTGACGGGTATATCAGTCGAAATGTTGTGTTAGCAACAAACAAGATGAAGACAAATATCTGTCAAATGTCAATAATGTATCAAATAAATAGTTTGACCCTTCTTATTTAGAAAGCTGTTTTAAATATAAAAACAATCAGGTCTCACCTTTTCTTCTCCTAGATCTGTGTCCTCTTTCTAAATCTCGGCCACGGCTATGATAACCATGAATGTCGTAACGATCATGTCTGTAATCTCCATCCCGCAACCGACTACGATGATGGTGATGTGCAATTTCACTATCTGAAGATGGAGCACCGTGATTGGCAGTTCCATGCCTATGTTGAGCATTTATTTTCATTTTTAGTTTCATTTGTCTAGCACGTTCCTCTAAATCTTGTGTTACTAAAAAGAAATGAAAGAAATATAAGAAACATACTAGATTCTGATTTATATCATAAGAAACAAGAAATATTTTGAATTTAAAAACTTCAAAAATCTAAAAAAAACAAATTTTAATTTCTTTAAAAACTTTTGCTACAATATTGCTATTTTTTGGAGGGTTTTCATTGTTATACAAATGATGGAATGACAAAATTTTAGGTAACATGAAATTATTTTTACACTGATAAGTAAAAACCAAAAGAGGTTTTACATATCTATAGATGGTAGATCAAATCATGAAAAAGTAGGGGAAGGAGAGAGAGAGAGGGGGGGTAAGTATATGAGAAAAGGTCAGTTTGAAGAGAATACAAATTTAATTTGTGCAAGGAAAAATGATATTGAAGAGACAATGTGGAATACAAAGCTGAAGCTTGAGACATTTAGATTATAAATTATGTAATTTAGAGAGTTTATTGATGCTTTGATCATATAATGTGACAGGAAGTATTTGATCCAAGAGATAAAGGAATCACTTTACTAAAAGGTTCTTGTACAAGACATGGTTGAAATCTACACTATCATCAAGGGCAACAATATTGCATTGTCACACTTCTCAAGAAGGAAAGTTACAGGTGTGTAATGTCAAATAGTAGTCTTCTGGCAGATGCACCTCTACAAAAGCTATATTAGTGATCAATAAAGAGGAAAGGCATTGGTTGTTTATGACTATTTCGATTGATTGTCATGTGACAACTTGCTGGGGCAGCCTGCTGGAGCCTAGCAGCGGGTATTTAAAGGGAAACTTGACAAGACAGTCAGTCAGCCGCTGACACTCGTTGACGCTGCATCAAAGAAGCCAGGGAACAGAAGAAAGAAGACATGCACTCAACACCAGAGCTGAAGACACCTCTGAAAGGGGGCCCTGCCACGTCAAAACGCTAGAGGAGTAGGGGCCGAAACCGGATGTGGTTCCTCCTGATGATGTCTTGAGCTAACTGGATCCTATAAAGGAGCTGTTGTGGTAGCAGACCATGAAACATGGTTGAAATACCTTTGAGAGGCTGTTATGTGTTTCTAAAAGTTGAGATAGGTATCTGTAGAAAGAGAAAGTTTTGAGGTGCTTTATGAAAATAGGGGCCAGCTAAGAAATGCACTATATGAGGGTGATAGCAAGCACATGGTAAGGTTTAGTTATTTTGTTGGGCTGAACAATTGCAAAACGACTACTTGACAACCTGTATACATTATATTGAGAGTGGTGGGGGTTGGAAAAATATGCTTGAGAGAGGTTTTATTATGTTGAATTGAAAGCAAATTGTGTAGCAAATGTGATGGATTTATCTGCAAGCATACTGAATAATCCTCTAAACCAACTCAAATACAAGGTTAGAAAGCATGCAGTTAGTTGTATGATGCTCAGCCAAAGAGCTTGCAAGTGAACAATGACATACACTATGATTGAGACAGAATAGGAAAAAATGCTTTAGAAACTATAAATGTTGTATATTGAAAATATAACTTGTGTTATGTACTCACCTCGATCTCTACTGGCAATCTGTGCTTCAATTGGTATTGAAGGTAACTGTCGTTTCTTTGGAGAAGGTGTACTTGAAGGTGTGCCTCCAGCAGACCGTGATGTGGTAGGTAGCACTCGTATAGGGGACATACCACGATTTTGTCTATGGAGTAAGTTAGAGCCATTTATTATTGCAAAATGTAATTTACACAATAGGAAATAAAAGATCTCCATATTAGGGTTTTAAAATGTATTTTAGAGAAATGAAAAATAATCAAATGTCTAATTAAGAAGTTAATAAAGAAATGACACGTGATCATTAAATTAGCAGTAAATTTTTCTATTGAGATAAGCTATTAACTAGAACTGCAAAACAAAACTATTTTTTTTACTTATCTAAAGTTATAAAATAAAGAAATAGTTGTAACTAGCTTTTTATCATTTAGAAAAGTTTGAAATATTTTTAAAAGAGTTTAGCTCAGCAATGGAAGTCATATATGTACAGATATTAGCTTATCAAAATAAGATGAAAAGCACTCAGATATGTTTAAAAGCTTATCCATTTGTTTTTTATGTGTTGCCACAAACAAACCTGGAACTATGGGGAGATAATGACCTTGACAATGTCTCAGGCACTTGGTGACGGGCTGGAGATCGAGTAGTCCGAGAGGATCCATGATTCATATCTTCAACCGGTGACCGAGATCTCTGTCGTGTTCCTTTCTCTGGAACGACAAGGGACCCTCCTTCAGGATGGTTATGTTTACGGTGATCATCAAGTTCATCTCTGGCAATAACTATATAAATATAACGATGAAAAAACAGTTATATTCAGGCGGTATAGTCAAAGTAATTAGAAGTTAATTAATTTAAGACACATGGGTGAATTTGAAGAAAATTACAGTTAAATGCACAAATAATCCATGCAAGCATGCACAAATAATACAATAACAGTTTGATAGAACAACAAACACTACAATGAAATAAAACAAATACAATTTTCGGTTCTCTAATTGGTTTGGCTCTTTTAAGAACAAAATAAACGTATTGATAAATATTCATTGCTGAAGGAAAACATTATAAATAATAATAATAATTTTTGTTTTATATTTCCGTCAGTACCCCCAAAATCTTAAAAAAGAAAAATAAAGTTAAACAGTAACAAACTTTCTGGGAGCAAAGATTGGCCAGTTTGTATTCGTCAGACCTAATTTAAAGTAAAAGTTGTAAGTATTTATTTTATAGAATTAAATATTTCTCTACAAGTTCTTTAATTTTTCCATTTGATCTACTTTTATCCATGAGAGGGGACAAACATATAGCTGATTTCTTGAAAAAATCTCATACTTTTATTGTTCAGTGCATGTTAGTTGGAATGAAATACTGATAAGTGCTAACTAAAACTTGAAGTTGCTGGAGATTATCTACATGGGTATAATCAGTACTGTAAAGTTAATAAAAATGGGTAAGCTTGTGTTTTGTTAAAGAGAAAAGAATTCTAATTCTTTTTGGAGAATGAGAAAAAAAGGAATCTTTATGAAGAAGTAATATAGTTGGGGGGGAATTATGAATGATGACAGGAAGGAGGAGAGAAGAAAAATATATATCGAGAGAGGTGGTTGAAATTGGGAAATGACGAGAAAGGTAGGAAGAGATAATGCATGAAATGGGTGAGAGATCAACATCTAGTCATAAGAGACATATAAAAAAATAAGGCATGATAAAAATAATAAAATAGGAAAGGAGAGTTAGATCAAAGTAGAGATAAAGTGAAAGTGCCAAAGTAAGAAAACTTTAAAATTAAGATGTAAAGGTGAAAATGAGATACTAAAGAAAAGAACAAGAGAAAAAAATGAGAGTAAGAAGGTGATATTAAAGGGAAGACAAAAGAGTTTATTGATTCTGACAGGTGAAGAAAATTCAAGAGTATAGATGAAAAGATTTTTCCTGTGTAGGTAGATTAATATTAATAAAACAAGATGATATCACAAACTGAACTGTGGTTGTTGAATTAGTCTGACAAATTGACAAAATGAAGAGCTGGTTCACTGGCTTAGAGTGTTCCCAAGCAATGTTCATGACTTCAAGATGTTCACTGAAATGATAATTTACAGTGCACTCCATTTAAATGGAGTTAACGTTAGATTTGCATGCTAAATTGTTAACAGACGATGCAGTTTATTGGATTTACATGCTAAATTGTTAACAGAAGATGCAGTTTATGGAGGTGCAGTCAGGATGGTAATTAACATAGAATTAGGTTCTTAGGATGAATATAAAGGTAGTTCTAGAGTGAAGTAAAGTTGCAGAAGTGGAAGATTCTAATGGTAGATTGTATAACAATTTTGAAAGATATGAAAAGAGATCTGAGAAAGAAGGGAAAAGTTTCTGGTTGGGAATATAGAAAGTGGGAGAAGCAGATTATATTGCAAAGAAACAGCTGAAAAGAAACGAATGGAAATTGATGAAAAACAGGAGTGTGATGGTTCTGCAGATAGCTTTGTTATATATGCAGTCACATACATGGGATCTAAAGAGAAAGACGGAGTAAAAGAAACTGAGAAAGAAAACAGGGTGGGTCTGATGTGTGTGAGATGAAAAGAGGAATGAGAACTGTTAGTTTAGCTGTTTGTCAATGGTGATCATAATTGTAGCACATAGGCAGGCACAAGAATAACTAGGTTTAAATAAAGATACCTTGTTGCAGGTATACCTTGGTTCTGTCTGAACAGGCACTCTGACATGCAGTGCTTCTGCTCAGATGAGAATACACCCTGGGCAAAGACAAATATCAATGTTTATAGTTAATGTTGGCAAGGACAAGGTAGTTAAGCTAAAGTTCCAGTGAACTGAATCTACAACTCAATTTTGATTTCTAGGAAAAGGCATTTTACTTCATTTGCATTTCTTAACCACTGAAAAGAGTATCGATGAAATATTTTGTCTCTGCAAGAAAACAATGATAACAGCTTCTTGCAACAAATTGTAATATGTGTGTGTGGGTGTGTGTTTTGATGAATCGGCTGGAATATCTTGAAAGGAATAATGAAATATTCTGCAAGACCCATAAAGGAAGTTCAAGATGCTATTCAAGCAGGAGTTTATTTTCTAAATTGAAAAAAAAAAAAAAAAAAAATGAAGTGATTTCATCATATAAATTCAACTTCATGCAAAAGATGCTGCAAGTTTGGCTTAGGAAATATCTGTCTATGTAAAAAAAAAAAAAAAAAATTAAATGGTAAAAGTCAATTTTAGTTAATTAATATATGTTTTTCTCTGATTTTATGTAAAAAGATTGTAAAATGTAGCATAAAATTGAACCTTTGATTAATTGCTTAACATCCTGTTGAAACTCATTACTATAATGAACAGAAATAAATGATAGAGGAAGGGGTTAGAGATTTTTCTGTAATATTAGAGTTTCTTACATCCTTCAACATGAATGTAAACAAGGTTAGCACAATTTGTACAATATCATACATTTCAGCAGTGGCTGACTGATGCAGTCATATGTGATACTTCATTATACAAAAAGTTAAGAGTTAATATATGACTGAAATAACTCTAAGAGTTTTCGTTTTCTCAATGAGTTAAACTGGAAATAGTTGGGGCGTCATGGTTTATAACCAAGCGATGTCATAAGAATCAATTTTTGTTATGTAAATATTTCAGTGAATCTGAAGTCCAGATTCTGATGTAATTTTAATGTAATAAGTTTCTTCAATAAATTAATTTCCATTGTCGATAAAACTTGTAAAACGATAGTTTTAGATCAAGTTATTTTGAACTTTTTTCTATTGATTAAAGCCTGTACCTAACTGAAATATTTCTTAACCTGCATAATCCTAATTTTTATTGAGTTATTCAAAGTGTTTGAAGGTTGTTATCAAGATGTATGAATCTGGTTAGCTTTGGTAATTCAAGAACATCAAAAGGACTTGTAAAACCTCAATGGAAATTAGATAAGTGAGTGGCTCTGTCAATACATATCAATAAAATAGACAGTTTGGACTTGAGGAAAATAATATGACCGTCATTATCAAGACATTAATCTGTTTTAGTTTGGGTAATAGGAGAATATCAAATAGAATTTTTAAAATTATTGAAAAGAATAAATCAAACAAATTATCATGCTATACATATCAATAATGAAAAATGGAGACTGGACTGATTGGAACATTAGCCAATTATCTTTACACAAAATGCTCTGTAAGTAAAAAATCCCCTGAAAATCAATGAAAATGTGCTATCCTTGTTTTATTATGTAATTTATATGCATGTAATACAGGCACAAACCTTATTAATGATGATATAGTGAAATCATAATTTATTGCCAACTACGTGAATTCATTTTATTGCATAGTAATTTTAATAACCAAGGTTGTGCAATGAAGTACAACTGACTGTATTTAAATAAATAGTAAATATATTGTAAATTAACACCTTGTTTTGTTGAAGTCATTTAATATATAGTTTTTATCTGATAGATTTGATTTTAATAAAAAATTGATATTCTCTAGAATAGTATCAATTCATTACAGTTGAATATATGATTATGCAAATACACAGTTTTAAAATTTGAGCCTTAATAATTATCTTATTTTACAATTTTGTAAAAAAATATTTTACTTTGAAATATTTATTCAATTAATCCTTTTTTTGTTTTGTATTTACTATAATATATCTATCTATCTATCTGCCTGTCTGTCTATCTGTCTATGATCCTCTGCTCTTCTAAATATATATATATATACACATATATATAAGGGCAGGGGATCATAGAATTGGTAGACACTAGATACAATACTTTGAGGCATTTAAGCACACTTCTTATACTTTGAGTTTTATTCTCGACAAGGTCAATGCCGTTTGTTGTTAATGTTTCTAGACTGCTAAAAGTACTTGTTTGATTGTGGTGGGTATCTAGTTGACTGTCTTTTCAAAGATTTGTAGCCATGTTCTAACTTTCAAAAATCACCATGATATGCATACAGTAAAATTTTCAGGGACAAATGAAGGAATAATTTGTGGCATTGAAATCTACATTAAAAAAGTTACTATGGAACTACCCTTTAAGTCTGAGAATAAAAAAAAGGGACAAATATTTTTGTCTCATATATAATAAAAATATTTTTAATCAAAAGCTTTAAATGTGTTAATGCAAATGATAAAGCATGCAAAGGAAATTTGATAGAATTAAAATTAATTTTGCCAGTAGAATGTAATTTAGAAACCTACAAAAAAAAAAAAAAATTGTGAAAAAAACCCTGACAGTAAAACCTGAATAACATAAAAAGGAAGAAATTTATGGGAAGAAAATAAGTACATACAAAGAATATGTAAAAAAAAGTGGGGTTTAAAAACCAAACAAAATAAAATACAGATGTTTACATTAAATGGGTAAAAAATAAAATTAGGAAATACAGCAAGGTGACAAAGGGTTAGGAAGTTTTTTTCTGAAAACATTGACAGTGTAACTAAATAAATTAAAAATTTCAGGTAAAAGAGACTATAACGAGAATGAGTACTCTTGTGAAGAGCAATTTTATGGATGTTCTTAACTTTCCTCTCAACCTTGGCATATGCATCATATATATATACATACATGTATATATATATATATATATATATATATATATAATGTACACAAATACTGTGAAAATTAAAGAATACATATTTAATTATTGATTTCTTACACATGTAAGGAGCAAAAAATTTAGGAGAAGGTATAGTCAATTAAATCAACCCCAGTACAAGACTGGTACTTTATTTTATCAATCCTGGAAGGACGAAAGGCAAAGTTGATATCTGAGGAGTTAGAAAGTAAAGAGTCATTAAAATATCACAAGGTATTTTGTTTGACGCTTTACCACTTCTGCCTCTTAAAATATATCTGACTGAAGCAGAAATTAAAACAAAGGTGAGAGAAGAAAGAAAGAAGTCCATTGGTACTAATAGAATCTACCTGTCCCACTGCGCCGTCTGGTAGTTGGTGATCCAACCCCACGATCTCTGCGAGATTTGCACCTGCCATCCATAATCTCAGAATAATCCTCATTGAGGTGTGCTGCACTGATGGCGCTACTCAGAGAGCTGATGCTACTTCCACCCATCCTTTCTAAAAGAGCAGCACCTGGGCAGATAGCAGTTAAAATAAGCAAGTTAGATAGAATTAGAGATTTAGTAAAACTGGAACACTTAGGAACCTAAAGAATTAATCAGTACAAAACCGGTAAGATCATTGAACTACAAAGAGAAATATAATAAAAAAGATAAAAAGCAAAATATCGTTGAATAGTATTAGAGAAACATATGCATGTTATATGTCTGTAATACTCAAATGTAGGCATGCATAAATATATAGATATATATCCATACAAATATTGGTTACTTTAAGTTTTACATGCTCCAATATACAAATTGTTACCAATCAGTACAGACCTACCTTAATCCAGTGTGAGGATGCAAAATGTTAGATATATTTAACTCATGTTAAGAAGGGAAATAACACAATTGGGACACTGTAGATATACATTGTTTACGCCAGGCATGGGCAACCTATTTTGAGAAGTAGGCCACATGAGACATGGGTCATCATCTGGCAGGCTGCATGACTAAAAAATTCAAGGTAGTTCTTCGCTACAGGTGTGCCATTCAGAGTCCTGTGGGCCACAGGTTGCCCATGACTGGTTTACACACATGTACAAATGCTATTCTTTCTCTTATGTTCTTACAAAAGTGTATTATAGTTTAATCATTTTTATTATATTTAAACATAGATTGGCAGCTGTTATAGCCATCTTTTAGACTTAACATACATTTTCAGCCTTTATAGTCCTTTTATATGCAAGTACAGTCACAAGTTGAACATAGTTATATATTGTATGCACTGCTGAAGCAAATACTTCATAATATGAAGATTTTTCTAATGTAAATCACTGAATCATGAATTGGGAATGATACATATTTTCAGGGGAAAAAAAAATTACCTAAGATAACTAGAATTGTGAATCTTACTCATCCAGATCAATGTTGTTAATGTTAACATTTAAAATCATGTAATATAGTATGTAAACAGCTAGAAAACCTCAGTGTTTTCATGTTTTAAACTGAAACGGTAATACTGTTAAAGTGCATTACTTTATTTCAAATCTGTTGCCAAATAGATTTATCAATTATTTTACAGAAATCATGTGCCACAAATGAGATTATACAACACGATTGTATATGGTTTGATAGTGATGAAATATTTTCTTTTTGACTGGGTAATAACTCAGTATGATTGAATATTATTCATATTCCAATAAGTTATTTCATTTTTCCTTATTCATGCTCAATGAGAGCTGTGGGTGAGTAGATCTTTCTAATACATATAAAACATGGTTAACATTGGATGTTAAATAATGAATGATGAATATATAAAAAAAACATGGTGCCATATAAATTCACTTGACAACGAAGCAATATGAATACTATAGATGATAAATCTTCACTGAAAATGTGCTGTAAGCAGTTGTAAGTCAACATGATAAGTGTGGAAGGAAGAACTAAAGAAGCAGTGAGGATAAAACATAGTAGCAAGTAAAATATTAACTAGGCTGTTAAACCCATTATCTTTTCTAACTTCACTGAATTCAATAATTTCTAGATATGTTAATTTTACACACAAGTGAAGTTCCAAGCATTATTTGTAACACAGGTTCTCAACACCTTATTTTATACAAAACAGTGGATCAAGAATATATATATATATATATAAGTTGGGCAACTTAGAAGATCTTTAGAGAATATATTGTTGTTAGAAATATAATTGCATATTATTTCATTAACATTTTAGGATCTTGATGAATGGAAATATGGATGGAAGAATTGATTGATTATAAATCATTATTCAAGCTAATTTAATCCATGTTGATCAAATAGATGTTTAAGTTGAACATTTTCAGCTTGTGTGAAGTGATATGAAATTTGAAATAATATTTGTAATGTTTACAATAAAGTTATATGCTAAATACCTCACAACATTTAGTCTTATCTGTCTAGGTCCAGAGTTTTAATACCCAAACAGACCAATTTTTCATTTTGTAACACAGAGGTTGGTAAAAACAAGCTTTATATTTCACTGCATTTCACTTGATTCTATTATTTTTCTAAAGAATGAGCTTTATGTTTAATGAAAATAAATAATATTTAAACATAATATAGATATGTTTGAATGCATGTATTTTGTCCTTGAAAACGGCTCATATGTATCCTTGTTAAATATGAGCATTGTTGTAAGAATTTGAGTATAAGGTGACCCGTCTTTCTCAGAGACAATTTCTGGGAAAAAGAAAACCACACTTTATAATCAAACATGTATTGTAAAATAATTCTAGCTCCTTGTGAGTTTAGTTTTGCTTAAACATGTTCTCATGAAGAATTGCAAAAGCAAAGTATTAAATTAATAATGGTTTAGGACATCAATCTAAGGTAAGCTGTTGATATTAATCTGTGTTTAACCTATACCAACATGAAAAAAAATTAATGTTAACTAATGATAATGAAGAGGATGAGGATGATGGCAATGATGATGATGATTATTGATGCTCTATTACACTTATATATCCAGGAATCTGATTTTATCTTCTATAACAAACTGGATCATAATTTTTAGTTAAGCCTATAAATTTTTATAAAGTGATTTTAGTGTCTAGATCACAAAGTATATTTTAAAAAAAATCTTTTGATGTTTGCAATAATTATGTTAAACAGCATGAAAATATACAAAAATACATAAATAAATGAATAAAATAATAATAATAATAAATGACATGCTATTTTTTAAAATGAGTTAGGAATGTTTTGAATTTCTGTAGAATCAAGATTTTTTTCCCAAAACATCACTGTGCATTTCAAATTACACAAAACAAAGAACAGTTTAGTAAAATGACAGCAAAATACATACAACCACACAGTAGGTGCTGCATTATAACAACAGTTTCAATAAGCTGAAAGAGGAATTTTTTAATATTAACCACAACAGATTCAAGTGTGATTTATAAGTTAAGCTTCATCAATGGACAGAGCACTTTAAGGATAATAGTTTTTCAAAATTATTTTGATCAGCATGCTGAATAATATAAAGAATATTACAGAGAGATGCAAACAATAAATAAAAACAAAGTATTAGTTATTATACAGTTTATAAGAGTAGTATTTGAAAAAGTTTGAAAGTACACCAAAGGGAATAGTCATCAGATTATATCAAGTGCCAGTACAATTATAGCTGCATCCAGTTATAAATATTTGAGAAAATGATACATTAAGTGAGTTCATAAATTTCCAATAAATATGATGCAAGATTATACCTGTTTGAAAACTGTCATCATAATCAAATTCTGACATATCACTGTCACTGAAACCCCGAGAGCCAACAGGTGGGGAAAGATGAACCTTTTGAATATCACCAGGATCATGGCTACTTTTCTGAGAAAAGAAATTAGAAATTTAGTAAATTCATAATGTTTTTTGTAGATGTGATAAAAGTTTGGTTAATATTAATAAACTGCTTATAATGTTAAAATATTTAACAATAATGGTGCAGAAAAAAATAAAAGGCTTTAAAATTTAGCTCCATCCATTTAGCTTAGTTCAAATATTCTTAGATTTGCCGTTGCTTTTTATCCCTCCGGGATTGACAAAATAATTACTAATCATACACTGGGGTTGATTCACACTCGACAATCTATGACCTTATACCAATGAAAGATATTAGTAACGAGTTTGACAAAGCACCATTTCATGAGGGTCATTCTGCAATAAACTTAAATCATTGTGGAGGTGCAATGGCCCAGTGATTAGGGCAGTGGACTCGCAGTTGGAGGATCGCAGTTTCGATTCCCAGACCGGGCATTGTGTGTGTTTATAGAGCAAAAACACCTAAAGCTCCATGAGGCTCCGGCAGGGGTGTTGTACTAAAGAGATAGGCAGCGAGCTGGCAGAAACGTTAGCACTTTGGGCAAAATGCTTAGTGGTATTTCGTCTGCCATTACGTTCTGAGTTCAAATTCCGCCGAGGTCGACTTTGCCTTTCATCCTTTCGGGGTCGATAAATTAAGTACCAGTTGTGTACTGGGGTTAATGTAATCAACTTAATCCCTTTGTCTGTCCTTGTTTTTCCCCTCAATGTTTAGCCCCTTGTGGGCAATAAAGAAAAAAAAAAGAAAAATAAACTTAAATCATTCTTTCAATACTGATTATCATCTTAGCTTTTTACTTAGAACACTCTAAATACTGTCTCTCATTCACTTCTAATTCCAGTTTCTTCGTCAATAAAAAAAAATGTCATATTCTACAATGAGAATCTAACAATCTGATAATATTAAATAGTAGTAATTTCAAGATAAACCTCGTTGGACGTTTTTTGGATGCACTTCTGTTTTGGAATTACAACTCTCTTCATTATCCCCTTCTTTTAATATTCAAATTCCCTCGAACCTAGTGTGAACATATCAAGGCTTTTCCATATATTCCGTTCTCTAGCAGCAAAACAGCCTCTGGAATTTATAGGCAAACTCTTTTGTCAATCAAAATGTTGTATTCCTTTATTTGGCATCAAGCTTAGAATATCTCTTACTAACATTTCATTCTCAAAACAGGTTTAGTTTTTGCTTGGAATCAGGTGAGGGTAGGGAACAGGAGGAACATCCACAGAAGAAAACCTGCCTTAACAAATTCCATCTGACACATGCAAGCATGGATAAATGGACATGAGACGATGATAATAATGATAAAAATGATGAGGATATGAGTGGCACAAAATAACAGAACAGAAAGTAATCTTTTCAGTAATGTTTCCAAACATATTCTTTCCTGTAACTTCCAGTATTGTATAGTAAAATTGTTTACTTACTGTGCGTGAGGAAGATGTGGGCAGTTGAATATTAGATTCATCCTGCTGCCGTAGTGGATACCACAGAGGATCATCCTTAAAATTGGCTCGAGATAAATCAATTATTACCTGAAGAAAATAGAATATCTTTTAAAAAAAATTCATTTGTACATTTACATAAAACAACTGACATGTTTATTCTAAAATGTTATTGACAAATTTAAAATAATATCAAATGTTTATACAAATAGGCGTAAGAGTGGCTGTGTGGTAAGTAGCTTGCTTACAAACCACATGGTTCCGGGTTCAGTCCCACTGTGTGACACCTTGGGCATGTGTCTTGTACTATAACTTCGGGCTGACCAAAGCCTTGAGAGTGGATTTTGTAGACGGAAACTGAAAGAAGCCTGTCGTATATATGTATATATATATATATGTATATGTATGTGTGTGTATATGTTTGTGTGTCCGTGTTTGTCCCCCCAACATCATTTGACAACCGATGGTGGTGTGTTTACGTCCCCGTAACTTAGCGAGGATGATAGAATAAATACTAGGCTTACAAAGAATAAGTCCTGGGGTCGATTTGCTCGACTAAAGGCGGTGCTCCAGCATGGCCACAGTCAAATGACTGAAACAAGTAAAAGAGTATATGATTATGTGCTTAAGAAGCTCACTTTGCAACAATGTGGTGTTAGCGTTATTCCACTGCAAAGCACCTTGGGCAAGTGTTTTCAACTATAGCCTTGGTATGCCTTGTGAGTGAATTTGATAGATGGAAATTGTGTGGAAGCCCCACATGTGTGAGTATGTGTGTATACATATACATACATACATACATATATATATATATATATATATATATACATTCAGACAAATATTTATATATATGTATGCGTGTGTGTGTGTCTTTGTGTTTGTCCACTACCACTACTTAACAACTGGTGTTGGTTTGTTTACATCCTCAGAAGTTTGGCAAAGGCAACCAACAGAATAAGTACCAGTTTTAAAAATAAGTACAGGGGAATTCTATCAAGGTGATGCTACAGCATGGCCACGGTCCAATGACTGAAGTAAGTAAAGGGTAAAGGATTTATATATCACAACTGACAAAAATACTCTGTTTATTCTAGAGTTTACTCTTTTACTTGTTTCAGTCATTTGACTGCGGCCATGCTGGAGCACTGCCTTTATAGTCGAGCAAATCAACCCCAGAGCTTACTCTTTGTAAGCCTGGTACTTATTCTATCGGTCTCTTTTGCTGAACCACTAAGTTATGGGGACGTAACACACCAGCATCGGTCGTCAAGCGATGTTGGGGGGACAAACACAGACACAAAAACATACACACACACACACATGTATATATATATATATATATATACATATACGACGGGCTTCTTTCAGTTTCCGTCTACCAAATCCACTCACAAGGCTTTGGCCAAGGTGCCATGCAGTAGGACTGAACCTGGCACCATGTGGTTGTTAAGCAGGCTACTTACCACACAACCACTCTTGTGCCTAATTTAGGTAAAACTTTTAATTTTCAGTAGTAATTTGCTAGAACTTTCCAACAATTCATATTTTAATTGTAAAACAACAAATAAATAGTAGACTAAAAGACCAACGTACTTCTCCAAGAAATTCACTCGCACCAAGTCTGTCATAATCCCATACTGTAATTTCTAATAATCTTTGTTTGAAGTGTGATTCTTTACCAGCAACATAGACAAATGTTTGGTTCCACGTTGGGTCATTGGTGTTGGGAATTGTTTTTGTGCGTCTTTTAGTTTTCTCACTGTCAATGTATGAAGATAGAGACATATAAGTTGGTAGATTATATAAAGTAAAATTTTCAATAAATTTCATTCTCAAAATTCACTTCATATATCCTTCATGCATATTAAAGGTATCTTATATACATTGATTAATACATACATTTCATTAGAAGGCTTGCTATAAAGTTAGCTGTCCAAATCAAAAAGCAAATTATTTGAATAACCTGTGCAGGTGACACGTAAAATACACCATTTCGAGCGTGGCCGTTGATCGTTTTCAAAATCGCCTCCCTAGCACCTTGTGCCAGTGACATGTGAAAAGACATTTGAGCGAGATTGTTGCCAGTGCCGATGGACTGGCTCTTGTGCAGGTGACACGTAAAATACACCATTTCGAGCGTAGCCATTGCCAGTAAGACATTCGAGCGAGATTGTTGCCAGTGCTGATGGACTGGCTCCTGTGCAGGTGACACGTAAAATACACCATTTCGAGCGTAGCTGTTGCCAGTAAGACATTCGAGTGAGATCGTTGCCAGTGTCAATGGACTGGCTCCTGTGCAGGTGGCATGTAAAATATACCATTTCGAGCATGGCCGTCGCCAGTACCGCCTGACTGGCCCTCGTGCCGATGGCACGTAAAAGCACCCACTACACTCTCGGAGTGGTTGGTGTTAGGAAGGGCATCCAGCTGTAGAAACTCTGCCAAATCAGATTGGAGCCTGGTGTAGCCATCTGGTTTCACCAGTCCTCAGTCAAATCGTCCAACCCATGCCAGCATGGAAAGCGGACGTTAAATGATGATGATGATTTTCTGCAAGTCACATTGTCTCAATAAACTTGACATATCTCAATAAAAAATAGTTTCAAACATGACATTCCTCAATAAAAGATTGATTGGGATATAAAACTGCTTTAAGTTAAAGGCAATGAAATTTTGAGTAGATATACCTGATTTCTTCAGTAAAACAGTGCAATGAATTAAGGAATTGTGATCAATAATGGATGGTAAAGTATAATTAAAATTTTTACCTTTTGTCAGGAAGTAAATACAGCTTACAGTATGGGTTGCGCAGTTTGCCATCTGCTGAAGGAAGTAGGTCCAGGGCACTGACAATGCAAATTGACAATTCACAACGACTATCATCATACCACATTCGAATCTGAAATGACAGAAATCATATATAAAAGCAACAAAGATCAGATTTTTATCTATTTAAAAAAAAAAAAAATTCCTTTACCATTCAGTGCAGCATATCATTTCAAAAATATTTTTTCAAGTAGGCGCAGGAGTGGCTGTGTGGTAAGTAGCTTGCTTACCAATCACATGGTTCCGGGTTCAGTCCCACTGCGTGGCACCTTGGGCAAGTGTCTTCTACTATAGCCTTGGGCTGACCAAAGCCTTGTGAGTGGATTTGGTAGATGGAAACTGAAAGAAGCCTGTCTTATATATATATATATATATATATATATATATATATACATGTATGTATATGTTTATGTGTCTGTGTTTGTGCCCCCAACATCACTTGACAACCAATGCTGGTGTGTTTGCGCCCCCGTCACTTAGCGGTTCGGCTAGACAGACCGGTAGAATAAGTACTAGGCTTACAAAGAATAAGTCCCGGGGTCGATTAGCTTGACTAAAAGGTGGTGCTCCAGCATGGCCGCAGTCAAATGACTGAAACAAATAAAAGAATAAGTATATCTATAGTACTTTTAATTCAGTTGATTTTCTGTTTAGGTAAAACAGAACTTAACGTTTGTGATTGTCATGCTAAAAGGAATTTGTAGTTGCTTCATCTGACAACACTACTTGCAAATTATTGATTTAATTTCTTACTTCAAGTATTCTTATTTCTTTATTGCCCACAAAGGGCTAAACATAAAGGGGACAAACAAGAACAGACAAAGAGATTAAGTTGATTACATCGACCCCGGAAGGATGAAAGGCGAAGTCGACCTCAGCGGAATTTGAACTGAGAACGTAATGGCAGACGAAATACCACTAAGCATTTCGCCCATTGTGCTAAGGTTTCTGCCAGCTCACCACCTTAATTCTTACTTCAAATATTCTGTCATCATTTACATTTATTATTAATATCAAATTTAAGAGAAAAAAACTGATTCCATGATAATTTGAAATGTAATGTTGGTGAGATTTTGCACAATTTCTATCGTTGTAAACAGTTCTCAACCATCAACTTTAAAATAACAGCATGGTGCAGGTATGGCTGTGTGGTTAAGAAGTTTGCTTCTGGACTATGTGGTCTTCAGTTCAATCTTACTGCACAGTACCTTCAGTAAGTGTCTTTTACTATATACTCCGGGCTGACCAAAGCCTTGTGAATGGATTTCATAAACTGAAACTGAAACAGTGTGTGTGTATGTGTGTGTGTGTTGTGTGTGTGTGTGTGTGTGTGTGTGTGCGTATGTGTGTTCCCTTGTTTTGATATCATGTGATGGTTGTAAGCAAGTGACACCTTCATACAACTGATGCCATTCACTTCCAGTCTTTCATGAAAAACATGCCTGAATGGGGAAATATTAACTTGTTGCCAGTGCCGCTGGACTGGCTCCTGTGCAGGTGGCATGTAAAATACACCATTTCGAGCATGGCCGTTGCCAGTACCGCCTGACTGGCCCTCGTGCCGGTGGCACGTAAACGCACCCACTACACTCTCGGAGTGGTTGGCGTTAGGAAGGGGAAACTCTGCCAAATCAGATTGGAGCCTGGTGTAGCCACCTGGTCCACCAGTCCTCAGTCAAATCGTCCAACCCATGCTAGCATGAAAAGCGGATGTTAAACGATGATGACGATGATGAAACAGGTGATGGTTGGTAACAGGAAGGGCATTGGCCATAGTAAATTTCATTTGACCCATGCCTGGATGGAAAATGGACATTAAATGATGACAGATTATAGAAAGAAATACTTTTAACAAGTACAATGACAGTGATATCTATAAAATAAATGTTATGATAATTTACTTGAATTTTTCCGGTAATTTGCGGTGAATGGACCCGCTTTCCTGAGGCACTCGGTGATCCAGGGGAAGTGACCATGACACTGGGACGAGTCATGAGACCATCTTTTGAACTATAATCTGCTGAAAAGTAATTTAAAATAACAAAAAAAGAGAAAAGAGAAAAAGAAAATTGTGAGAATATATAAACATACATCTTCATTTCAATAATTAAGATAAATTGCTTATAATATCCTTTGATATAAAACAGATTTCAATCGGCGTAATGAGCTCTGCTACTAAAAGACACAAAAGCTTCAACTCTTTTGTTGCAAATAGGTGCAGGAGAAATTATTATCATATTGTGAACACACTCCTGCAAAACAAACATGGACCATATTACTTGGTAACTGTAATTGCTTATAAGTAAAAATAAAATCAAACCCACTGTCATTTGGCCTTACAGCACTGATCTTGCAGAGAACACAACATTAAAACATTAAGAAGTAAAACTGTTATACACAGATTTCTCATCAAAGTAAAACCTCCATAACTGCAGAATGTCTCAAAAAAAGAGAAACATGTCACTCCTATAGGTTCGAATCAAACTTTAAAAGCTTTGATTACTTTGATTGGAAGCAAACATTAAAGGCATGAATAGTAGAAAAAAATCCATTTTATGGTTGAGGAAAAAAAATCATTCATGACTTTATGAGTGTATTAGCATTGTGTCTGTGAACCTTGCAGCATGATTGGCCCATCGTAGTTTGTGTGGTGGCATTCAGCAATGATGTCCTTCACTCCAGTTCTATCCCTGATCTCCTTATATCTCTTAGTGAGATTCCAAACATCAACCTTTCCATGGTTGTCTGCGCCGTAAACAGATGTTGTTCTTTTCTTAGCATAAGGCAGTGAGTTGGCAGAAACATTAGCATGCCGGGTGAAATGCTGCAACATTCTGAGTTCAAATTCCGCCGAGGTCGACTTTGTCTTTCATCCTTTCGAGGTTGATAAATTTAGTACCAGTTGCACACTGGGGTCGATGTAATCGACTTAATCCCCTTGTCTGTCCTTGTTTGTCCCCTCTATGTTTAGCCACTTGTGGGCAATAAAGAAATAAGATGTTCTTTTCTCTTCATCAAGGCCCAAGTCTCACATGCGTTAGCATTGCAGGTAACACTCTGCTGTTGAAGAGATTGGACCTGAGCAGTTGCTGAGTGGTATCTGCACGAATGGAAGAGATCACTTGGAAGACCTCCAATCAGGTGAGATGATGATTTAAGAAAAGATGTTTGGAATGTGGAGGAGAATAGCAAGAGCACAAGAGAAGAATGGAGCAAATGCTGTGGCCAGCAGAGCTGACTTGGCACCAGCCAGCCTGGCTGATCCAGGCAATTAGCATTGTGGTCAACTGTTATATTGTATTATTTTGATGAACCCATTTAAATAACTGCAATAGATTGCTAATAATATCTATTTATATGTGCATCTAAGAATATCCAATAGAAATGCAATTTTTAATTAAAAAATATTTACACAATTATTCTAGAATATTTGATTTTGTTTGTATGAGATTATACTTTATTCTCTGGTCAGCTCTGGTCAAGTAGTCCTATGATCAAGGCTGTTCTCATCTTATTTTCAGATAATATATCTAGAACTACATTATCTAATATGCCAGTTCTATTTTAAGGTGGTAATGTGTCTGGTTTGTGTATTTGTAAAGCTATTTAAACAGCTGAAATTTAACAAACTTTATCACTTACCTCTACCTGAAGGCTCAATTTGCTGCAAGCCAGGAGGAATCTCACCAGTTCTGAAAAAACAAAAATAGGAAATGATTATTTAAAGGAGTTCTATTATAAAATAGCTATCAAAATCAATTATTCTGCATTTTAAGAGAATCTGAAAATCAAATAATCATTATTTTCTCATATCTATGATTCTAAATTTACTCAGTTCAACAGGATACATCAAGTTAAGTTAACATTATAGTGGTGTAAAGTAGGCCACTCATCAGTTCATTCAATAACAATTTACACAATACTCTTCCACAATTGCATTATTAGATTGACAAATGCACTCCTGATCCGATAATGGGTATTTTGATATTTTGTATATCAAAGCTATAATTGAAACAAAATTTTGTAATAATCAAATGATTTTCTATACATCCTAACTTTATGCTAGAATAAGTATGACCTCTTTGCAGAAAGACTAAAAACTCCTCAAAGTTAGGGTTATTACCAATGCTGCTATAGAGCATAAATATTTAATTCAGTAAAATGCTTATAATCTTTTGCCTCCATTTCAAACACATGGGTTGTTGTTGTTGTTGGCACTCCGTCGCTTACGACGTCGAGGGTTCCAGTTGATCCGATCAACGGAACAGCTTGCTCGTGAAATTAACGTGCAAGTGGCTGAGCACTCCACAGACACGTGTACCCTTAACGTAGTTCTCGGGGATATTCAGCGCGACACAGTGTGACAAGGGTGACCCTTTGAATTACAGGCAAAACAGAAACAGGAAGTAAGAGTGAGAGAAAGTTGTGGTGAAAGAGTACAGCAGGGTTCGCCACCATCCCCTGCCAGAGCCTTGTGGAGCTTTAGGTGTTTTTGCTCAATAAACACTCACAACGTCCGGTCTGGGAATTGAAACCGCAATCCTATTACCACGAGTCCGCTGCCCTAACCACTGGGCTGTTGTGCCTCCACCAAACACATGGGTATATAAAACAAAATTTTTGTAATGAAGTGAAGACTAAAATTGTATTCTCTACTCTGACCCAGACTATACTATCCTGATGTATTCACACATTGCAATCAGAATATAAATTTTCAAAATCATATTATCATTGATTCCTTAACTGCTGCTCACAGATTTTTACTTAGAACAGCAATATAATAGCAAAATAATACAATAGGCATTTAAGTGTTTTGATATACTTTGACATCAGAAATATCTTGTAATGTAAAAGTGTATTGAAAGATGATATACCATAAAGATCTTTTAACACTTACTTTGCATTTCTATGTACAATTAGCTCTACTTGAGGTTCGTGTTTGGTTTCAAAAATGATGTCATACACTTCTTCAAATGTGGCTTCACGCAATGATCGTCCATTCCATTCCACAACTTCATCTCCTGATAAACAAAATAATTTTAATGCATTTTATAATATAATGAAGAAAAGAGAACAATTTTATTTTATTCTACTGGTAATGTAGATGGATTGAGTAATCTGAAAAGTATTTTGTATTTGGGAACAAAATATTAAGAAATACTCAAGTAATTTACCAAAAAAATTATTTAATGAAATTACATACTATGAAGTAAAATCAAAATAACTTTATAAAAATATATAATAACTAACAAATGTATATAAATTTTATATTCCAGCATGGCCGTAGCTCTGAGCTGAAACTATAAAAAAAAAAAAAGAAAAAAAAAATTCATGCAATTTCTTGAATACATTACCTGCCCGCAAATGGCCCACAGTATCTGCTATGCTGCCTTTTTTTACTTTTGTAATGAATGCACCAAGTTGACCTTTTTCTGTCATTCGACCACCAACAACTTTTAAACCTAACAAAACAAATAATGATGCAGTTTGTTATGAAATAGAAATTCATAAAGCTTATATTCAGTAAAAAGAGTAAAAAAATTACTTTCATTCTACAAGTTAGTTGATGTTGAATTGAGCCGTCTGAAAATATTAAATTCATGTAACATATTTCAGCAACATCAGCTGTAATGAAAATGTAATAAAAAAAAAAAGAAGAAAAAAAACCCATAGCTTTTCAGATGTGACATATCTGTTCAGCTTCCTTAAACATTTGGAAAATTATTTGTAGCTCATACAAAAAAATAACTCAATCAACATAACTCTATAGATCAGGGTTAATAATATTACCAACACATCTGAATACAAGAGGTTTCACACAAAGGATCTACTAGCAGTTGTCTAAAGTGGGATTCAAACTAAACAGCTTTTCTAGAACAGGGAATTTGATTGACCATCTACATGACATTGCACATACAGACAGCTGATTAAAACAATACAAAAGTTGACATATATATAGATATATATACCACACATGAGCAAGTTGTACAGATGTAGCAGAGATTTACAGTCATCTGGTTAGCTCTTCCCAGCACCACTGACTGGAGCAGCCATGCCAACAACAATGAAAGATTTTTACAGAGAAGCAATTAATTTAGCAACTCATGCTTAAGTTACAATGAAAATTATTTTCTAAATATAACTGCCGCTTGAAAACATTTGCTATTTTCAGAATTTTCCAGATTTTCTTTTTACAAGTATTAAATGAATATAGATTTCATCTTTTAATGATAAAAGAATTGCTTGTACAGTGAAAATATAATGTTACTGTTTGTTCCTGGTAGGACGACTCATTGAAAATATTTAAATTAGATGATACATGAAACTAATATGAGTGTGGATTCTATCATGGATAACAGTAAGAATGTTAATGGAGAAAATGTATATATATATATATATATATATATATACACATACATATATATATATATATACACACACATATAGGGGAAGATGATAAGGGAGAGTGAATGAATGAGAGAGAGAGAGAGAGAGAGAGAGAGAGAGATAGAAGCTCATCATATCTTTCAAATTTTTCTGTTCTTTCACATCAATAACAGTATGATGCCTTATTATATGAAAGATAATTCATGAAAATAATAGATTTTTATGAATTAATATTATGTCTAAAACTAAGTATTAAGAGATTTTGTTATTTATTTTTAATGTATAAATGCTTGTAAACATAAAGATATGCATGACACACATACACATGCACACACACACATAATGATTTTCCACAAGTGTACATACGCAAAAATTAAATAATCTTTTTTATATTATATTACAACCCATGCTAGCATGGAAAGCGGACGTTAAACGATGAGGATGATGATGATGATGATGATTAAACATGAAAAAAGTAGGGAATGAAAACGAACACTGGTGCAAAAGTTTTAAAATGGTCTTGTGTAGTCATGTGATCGTATCTGTTAATTCTCAATCAGTAGCTATTTAATTTATCTCACATTACTGGGATAAATAATCGTTGAACTGACTTTTACATATAAGATGTCCATAAATGAGTGTCTAACCCTACTGACTACAAGGAAGGAGTTTGGAACTTGTAATATTCGAAGGCCTTGTAAGTGTAAATGAAAGGAAACAGTCACAACTAGGAATTGAAATTAGATGGAAGATTCAACTAGCAAGAAGATTACCTTCTATTTTGCAGAACTTGCAATTTTTTACAAAAGGATTTTACTCTCTCTTTAGAGCAAAATGGCAAAAACTAAAACTGCTGTAATTGACACTGACAAAATATGCCTTGAAAAACTTTCAAGTCAAATTCTCTTATGGATTATTCCCACTGCAAAATATTAGAATCAAAAGTTTCCCTATTAAATGATCCACATGTGCCTGCATTAATAATTGTATCCTGTAAATATCCATTTCAACCAATTTTGAAACCTTTCAAGATATTTTTCTTTTCTGTATGCATGACTTTCTGTTGATTACCACTAACTCTGGCCACCCCCCTCATAATGCAAATGATATATAAACTGTATCCCACTACCTTTTTTAAATTTAGCATCTTTGTATGTAGTAACAATCAGAAACTCTTACTAGGGAGCCATCTGGTGAGATTCTTTGCTGTTTCTTACAATGTGAATCCAACACAAGTTTTACAACATCTTATCTTCAATTTTCATGTGCTACACATATCTTAAACAAGCCATTTCACTATGAATCTAAAGATGTTGTGAAACCCTATGTTTCAATGTTATATCATGGAGGTTAACCTTCTCTTCAAATTCAATGCAAACAACATTTTTAAAGGGTCAATTATGACATATGAAGATTTTTCTCATATCTAACATAAATAAATGAGGAGTCATTTGACTACTACATTTTAAAATACATTGAGAAATGAACCACTTTGAAATATTGTTGAAATGAGAACATCTTGTTTTTTTTTTATAGTTCTATTTTTGTATAATTATATATTAATTATATTTTAAATAATAAAGTTTTCTACTCAATGCATATTACTATTTGACAGTAAAAAGATGTTTTGAAAATTAGGTGCATCAAAACTTTTGAAATATAGATTTAGATGTTAGTGTTGTTGTACATCACTTGCAGAATCATTGTTGATGAAAGTTTATGAAATTATGGACAATAGATATTTTATTTAAGAATATTTCACACTAAATTGTAAAACTACTATTATTGCAAAACTTCATGATAATTATAATTTTATAAACCCACATCTGTAGAAATGTTTAAAATAATCTTTGAAGAATTAGTTATGAAAACTTAAGAAGGTTTTAATAGTAAAGACAACAAAATACTAAAAGAACAAGCAGTTATTGAATTTGTACTATTTACTTGAAAAAATATTATTTTTCTGGGTTGGGGGATTTATTTAAGGTTAGGCTTGTATCAAAAGCTTTTGTGCAAGTTCAATGACAAAATGTAAAAGAAGAAACAGTAGCAGAATCTTTTTGGTTAAATGTTTGTCCTACTTCTGTCAAGGAGAAAAACTATTTATAAAAACATCAATAAACAAAATTTGAAAATTGAAAACCATGAAAACTATTGCAAAAAAAAAAAAAACAGTATGTAAAATCCTAAACTAGTTGATTTAGTTGTTGTTTATCCCCAGTCCTTATCAAGAAAACCTATGATCAAAGGCATTTTTATACATTTAGGATTACATTGCCTGATATGCTCTTGATCTTAAATAAGATTAATGTAAGGATGATTTATTAGACTGCTATTTCTAGCAGAGTATGATTTGAGGGAGTTTTATTCGGATGCTGTTTTAGAAGTCAGTTTAGATATGTAACTTGATAAATAAGGAAAATGAAAACTAAACAGAAATGTTTCTAATTTAAACTAAAACGATTCTAATGAGTGAAATTAACTGTGGGCAAAAAACATTTGATGTTAATGATATCGAGAAAACTTTGTGCCTATGGTTTGAAATAATAGGTTTTGAAAGAGAGGGAGAGAAAGAAAAAAAAAAATGATAAATCTTTTAGTAAAGCGAGCTGTGATATTAACAATGATAAGAATATATGGCAATAATGGTGATTATTTTGACCACTGATGTGGCAAATAGAGAAAATGTTATTAAATTATTTAATGGTGGTGCCTCAGTATTGTCATGGCCAGATTGTTGAAACCAGTAAATGAGTAAAATTATAGTGATTTGTTTTGAAGCTTTTGATCAAAGCATTTACCAAGTTAACCCTTATAAGAAACAGAAATCAAAGTAATACCTATATAGTTGACCATGGAAAGAATGAACAAGTATTTCAACCAGTGCAATAAGAAAAAGATATCCCAACAATCTCATATCACATTTTTATCATAAAAAAATATCTCCAAATTACAGCACAACTGATACAGCAGTTACATTTAGCTAGATCCAATAGTAAATAATGTCGTCTCCTTCATTGGACATATAACTCGGCTTGAAAAGACCTGTTGGGGCAAGCGAAAGCGAAATTGTGATGGCACCTGTACCCAGCGTTGCTTTACTGGCACGTGTAAAGACATTCAAGCGAGATCGTTGCCAGTGCCACTGGACTGGCTCCTGTGCAGGTGGCACGTAAAATACACCATTTTGAGCGTGGCCGTTGCCAGTACCACGTGACTGGCCATCGTGCCGGTGGCACGTAAAAGCACCCACTACACTTTCGGAGTGGTTGGCGTTAGGAAGGGCATCCAGCTGTAGAAACTCTGCCAGATCAGATTGGAGCCTGGTGCAGCCATCTGGTTCACCAGTCCTCAGTCAAATCGTCCAACCCATGCTAGCATGGAAAGCGGACGTTAAACAATGATGATGATGATGATGATGAGAGAATAACCACTTTTAGTTTTATCATTAATTCTGATCCAAAACCATAGCAGAGACAAGCTCAGAATTGCCACCATACTGCTAATGATCAGACAAACTTCCTACAGCATTTTATTTTTCATTTTTATTAATTTAAAACTTTAGAGATGTTCCTCTTGATTTTTATCTTCACAAAGGGTATATTAGAGTTTCTTGGCTTACAACATTAAATGTATCATTTCCAATTCTATTAATTGTTTATAATGCATCAAGTATTCCTAGATATTAATGCCCTCTTTGAGTCATTCTTTTAGCTAGCATTAGTTTCTGCAAGGTCATTGCAAATAACATGAAATTTCATATATATATATATATATATATCAGCGTCGCCTTACTGGCATTTGTGCCGGTGGCACATTAGAAATTCATTCAAGTGAGGTCGTTGCCAGCACCGCTGAACTGGCTCCTGTGCAGGTGGCACATAAAAAACACTATTTCGAGCATGGTCGTTGGGACAACAAGGTTTTGCTTGTCTGAATTATTACCATTATTATTAAGGTGGTAAGTTGGCAGAATCATTAGCACACTGAACAAAATATTTAATAGCATTTTGTCCATTTTTATATTCTGAGTTCAAATTCTGCCAAGGTTGACTTTGCCTTCCAAAATTTCATCTTCAATGAAGTAAGTACCAGTTGAGTACTGGGATCAGTATTATCAAATGACCCCCACCCCCCACCCATTGCCCGAAATTTCAGTCTTGTGCCTATAGATTGAAAGTATTATTATTGTAGTTGTTGTTCTTGTCATTATTTGGTGCAGGTTAAAGAAAATAAACTATATTTTTGATTAATCTAATTTAGTGATACTTATCAATTAAACTCATTCTCATCAAAGACAAAATGCCCAGATGGAAAGTAAAGTCTCTCCACAATTTTTCAGACATACTAAAATAAGAAGAAGAAAAAGGACAAAACTAAATTGATTTACATAAAACTACTGACAATTATTTCATTCACAAGACACTTCAAAAGAAGAAAAAGACTGAAATAAATATGTAAAATAAATATTAAAAAAAACTAATAAATACTAAACAAAAAATAGCAACTTAAAGGATATGATTGCCTAAATATGAACTAAATGTACATCAATATCAAATAGACCCAGCAAGCCAAGTGAGACAATAATCCGAGGCCTCTGTCAGGGGTGTAGCCAGCCCACTTATGCGTACCTTTCTTTCATTGGACACTAAACTCTGTTTACGAAGACCTGTTGAGGCAAATGAAATCGATCCAAATTCGACAACTGGCACCCATGCCAACCCTCCTTCATTGGACACTAAACTCGGCTTGCGAAGACTGTTGGGGCAAGTGAGATTGAAATTGTGATTGAACCAAATTCGATGACTGGCACCCATGCCAACCCTCCTTCATTGGACACTAAACTCGGCTTGCGAAGACTGTTGGGGCAAGTGAGATCGAAATTGTGATTGAACCAAATTCGATGACTGGCACCCGTGCCAACCCTCCTTCATTGGACACTAAACTCGGCTTGCGAAGACTGTTGGGGCAAGTGAGATCGAAATTGTGATTGAACCAAATTCGATGACTGGCACCCGTGCCAGTGGAGTGCTAAGAGCACCGTCTGAGGAGCTGTCTGGTTTCCGTGCTAGTGGCATGTGAAAAACCATTCAAGCAAGGTCGTTGCCAGTGCCGCTGGACTGGCTCCTGTGCAGGTGGCATGTAAAAAACACCATTTTGAGCATGGCTGTTGCCAGTACCGCCTGACTGGCTCTCATGCTGGTGGCACGTAAAAAGTACCCACTACACTCTCGGAGTGCTTGGTGTTAGGAAGGGCATCCAGCTGTAGAAGCACTGCCAGATCAGATTGGAGCCTGGTGCAGCCATCTGGTTCTCCAGACCTCAGTCAAACTGTCCAACCCATGCTAGTATGGAAAACAGACGTTAAACGATGATGATGATGATGATGATATATATATATATATAAAATTTCTTGATTATCATTGGAATCAACATATATTACTGGTATTTTATTGATCCAGAAAGAATAATGGGTAAAGTATTTGATGTGATTTGTCTGTGATGTATCATAATGTATCTATTATTTTATAACTTAAACTGAAGTTGACATTGTCTAACGTATGATACTTTCTATATGTAATATATAATCATATATAATATATAATACAGCTTAATATGTACTTTGTTGTATAACAGGATATATTTTGGTGATATCACTTTACTCACATATATACATACCACATGTAAAAGTGTAGCATACATAAAAATAGATACTTCATCACACACATATGAAACAACACACATATGCAAGCAGACACAGTAACTTTATGCATTATATATTATCATATAAATTATACATGACATATTGCTGTAATAATATACACTATTGTATAAATTATACATAATAATATATCACTGTGATAATATATATAGTCACATGTGTTATCACCGTAACTCTATGCATCTTATTATTTTTCATCTGACAACTTTGAGTAGTAGTTATGTGTGTTGGTTCAATTCTGATACCAGGTGGTTGATACATAATCTTGCTTTATGCAATGGTAATTTTTCCTTTTTTGCTTCAGATATCAGCTCCTCCAAAACAAAAGGGCAATATTCTTAGTTACATGTTTTGCATACTCCACAGTTATAAATTATGGGATAGAGAAAAGCAGTTACTCGCATGACATATGACATCCATTTAAATCAACTTAGAAAAGCTAAAATGGAGTACAACACTGAACCAGATACAATATAATCAAAATAAAATAGGGAAAAAGTTATTCAAAAGATATAAAATTTTAAATGTTGGCATGTTAGGGAGTAGAAAAAATTAGGTAATAGTGAAATAATGCTGTTCAACATAATAGGTTTTCAATTAGTTAATTTAAATAAATGTCATAAGTTATATAAGTGTTTAACATTTTTATCTCATAATTTATAATTGTATCAGGATTTTTCAAAACATATAACTTGGAATGCTGTCCTTCTATAATGAACTTGATCACAACAGATGTCTTCTGTTTGTTTAATGTCTGTGATATATATATAATCTAGCTATTTAATATCTGTTATGAGACTTGAATATCAATAGCCCTGTATGGCTTATAGTAAAAATAAGTCTGTGTGTGTGTGTGTGTGTGTGTGTGTGTGTGTGTGTGTGTGTGTGTGTGTGTGTGTGTATTCTGTGTTATGCTAAAGGGCGGTGCATAATACCAGAATTTTTAACAAGTCAAATACAGCAAGCTATTCCAAATCATTGTAAGAGTGCCCACATAAATGGAGTCAAAACCGACTAGTTAGTACTGGCATTGAGTTGTATTTTTGAAATGCTTTAACTGAGGAAGGTTTACGTAATGGATGCATTTCCTATTACACATAACACAAACCTGAAACATACATACTAAATGATTTCAAAATATTACTATTTGGTTTGACTTCATTATTACAACTACACACACATAATGAACTAGTTGGTCTGCTAAACGTTTTCTCATTCTAATATTTTGCTTAAGTTGTTTACAAACTTTACCTAAATATTGCAGGGCTTAAACATAAATCAGTGAATCTATTAGATACTTTAGCAGTATATATATATATAAAAGGAGTAAAAATACTGGAGATTCAGTATACACCACATGGCAAAATTATGAGTTGAAAATATGTGGAAAACATATATAAAAAATGGAAGACAAATGCCTTCGTTTCACATAGTTTAATATCTTTTTATAAAGAAATTTTTTAAAATGTATACGTATTTTATGGGTGTAGTGATATCCAACCCGTTTTTGCTATTTAAATTAGCTTTTCAAGGGACATTGTGAAATAATCAATTCTTGTGACAAAGGCGTCTCACCATTTTGGATGCTTGAAAAATAAGAATGAGTCTAGAGAGTGGACCAAGGGAGGTAACAAGTGGCAAGGGGGACAACTAACTCCTCAAGTTTGTATATTAAGGTGTGGTCTGTACTTTTGTATGTATATATATATATATATATATATATATATATATATATATATATATATATATATATATATATATATGAACTGGTCACACAATGTATATGTATAGCTTTGCTCATGGATATAAAAAATCATACACTTTGTAATTTGACTTTAAATCATAAGTAGAATGTATATTTCCATCTGAAGTATCAAAACCTATTTATCAGACAAGCTACAAACAAAATGAACCATTCATTATTTTCCCATGTTTATGTGAGAAGGTACATACACCACATACAGACTCATTTATATCTATGTATGCACACACCTACATGTAAACATATATATATACATACATAACACACATACTTATTCATATATATATATATATATATACATACACACACACACCTGTAAAAGTGATAGGAAAGGCATCTTACTGTAGAAAACATGCCAAAATGGAATGTTCTAGAAAGGCAAAGACCTTGCTCAGGAAGGGTGGGGCAGAGACTCTGAATAATAAGTGCTAGACACTACGTGAAATTCTTTACTCTTTCTGCTTAGCACTACCTCCCTAATAGTGGTAACTCAGAAAGACCTTTTCAGATCATTGGCTTGTTTTTCAGGTGTTCTCTGCATGAATGTCACTAATTTTGATAAAGAATCTAACTTATGCCAGCATGGTGAAAAGCAGATGTAAAATGATGATGATAATGATATCTATGATGTGTATACAGAAACATGCATAATATATATATATATATATATATATATATATATATATATATATATATATATATATATATATATATATATATATATATATATATATATATATTTATATATATATATATCCAAATACACACACACCTGCATGCATACATATATACGCATTTATGCACACACATGTACATATACACACATTCATATATACATTACACATACACACACACATGTACACATTTTGTATGGCTAATGAATTTCTTTGATATATTGAAATTATATGATTAATGAATTATTTGATGAATGAATTACATGATTAATGAATTACATGATTAATGAATTATATGATTAATGAATTAATAATTTAAAATGGTACTTGCATGACGAAAACAAAATTATTGTTACTGTTTATAAACTAAAATAATTCAAAATCAGTGTTTCTTATATTGTAACTTAAAAAAAAGGAAATTATAAAACAGACATATAATTTATAATTTATGACAAATGTAAACCAATAAATTAATTATTAAAAGTAGCAGATATTTATGATGTAGAAAATAATTTTGGAGATGACTGTAATTATATGGTCACAAATTTGAACTAACATCTATTTATAGTTGGATAATATCCATAATCTCATTTAGTCATGCTTAGGAATCCATCCAGAAAAATAATTAGGGTTACTTCTGATAGGATGCTATGGAAGAAGTGCCTGATAACTTTACCCACACAACCATCCCAAGAACAGTGGGTGGAGAAAATGGATGGATGGATAGATCTAATTTATTTTACCCATTCCAGGATGGTGAAAAGCAATGCTAACTCTAGTAAGGTTTGAAATTAGAATTAGAGGGGTGAAAAACAATAAAAGTCCAATGTTCTATTTCTCACTTAACCCCTGAACTTAGCTACAATAATCATATGATATTTTAACTTCTGCTACAATGATTAATTAGATTTTTTTAGCAAATAGTGTTAATTGAATGAGAAATATATTTTTATAGTTAACTCTCCTAAAATTGATAGAAAATGAATAATCACAATTTACATTTTGCTTTATTGTAGAATCTAAATTACTCTTGCTTTGATTTTTTACATATAGAAAAAAAAAAAAATGAAACTGGAAATATATTGAGTTTAAGTACACACACACACACACACACACACACACACACACACACACACACACACACACACACACACACACACACACACACACACACACACACACACACACACACACACACACACACACACACACACACACACACACACACACACACACACACACACACACACACACACACACACACACACACACACACAATGCTTTCATGTGTCTGAGAAATATTTAATGGCTTTTATTGTTTTTATGGTAATAAAATATAATTTCATTTATTATATCATCATCATAATTATTAGTTTAGCATATCAACATTTTGAAATTTGTTACAAATTATCAAACAGACATATTTGTTAGAAATTTAGTATTTACATTTTTACACTTCTAAAACTTATCTTTTAATAATAAATAAATTAAAGCATTTCTAGCTAAAAAAAAAACAACTTTTTTTCTTTATTCACTTATTCTAAACACAAATGATAGAATCCAAGAGATTCTCTGAAATAACTTTGTGTTTTGTGTACATCATAGACGTAGAGATTGAGATGAATTATTTGACTGTTAGTTACTCCCCACACTCACAATGTAGGTTAATCCCTTCGTTTGCATTGTAGTTAACTTTTTAAAACAAAAATATAATGCAAAATGCATGTATATACACGTAAAGTTAAGATGGTCTGCATAATTAGGATTCAAATAAAGTCTAAATCTAGTATTATAGATGAGTTTGAATCAGGTGAGAAATGATTCAATCAACAGCAATAATCAAAAATATTCTACTGCTTTCAAGCATACATCAACATGAAAGGGTAAAAAGAAACTTATGTTAAATGCATGTTGTGAGCAATGAGTAACATGAAGGAAGTACAAAACAAGATGACCTGTTTTTGTATTTACTGGTTAGTTGATACGAGTTGTCCAGCAAATCCTTTTTTGCACAGAGACCTCTTGTTACTGAATAGACTTGGTCTTCTCTGCATTGGCAAATGTCTGAAATTGATGCAGACTGATAAATTTTTATCTTAAATATTTGGGATCAGGGGTGTTTCTGATTTTAGATGTCTGAAGATTTTGAAATTATTGTTATTCATTGCTGGAAGAAGCCTGTCGTATATGTATATATATATATATGTATGTGTGTGTGTTTGTTTGTCACCCCAGCATCACTTGACAAACAATGCTGGTGTGTTTACGTCCCCGTAACTTGGCGGTTCGGCAAAAGAGACCGATAGAATAAGTACTAGGTTTACAAAGAGTAAGTCCCGGGTGTTGATTTGCTCGACTATAAAGGCGGTGCTCCAGCATGGCCACAGTCAAATGACTGAAACAGGTAAAAGAGTATATTTACATCTATAAAATGGGACATCTATGGCTGGGACCGAAGCCTAAATGCATCATAATGTGAAGACAGTTTTAATACAGTGCAACTTTGGTTTATGAATTTAGTTTGTTTCTGAAGGCCATTCATCGCCCAAAATGTTAGCAAATTGAAACTCTTTTTACCGGAAGAAATTCAAGAGAAGGCATGGTGAATTCAATCAGGGATGTGCACTGAGTGATAGCTAGACAGCAACTGACACTCTCCTGCTGATACTCCTAGCTTGTCACCAACAGTTGTCAGCTTTTATGTTTGTTGCTTGATATAGCATATGTTACCCTATTTGTGATGAGAGGCATTCATAAACTGAAGTTCCACTTACAGTGGATTTATAAGAGTTTTAAATAATTTTGTACCCATACATGTACAAATAATGATGCCAGTCAAATATGAGGAGGTGAAATTCAGATTTGATGTTAAAATATTTCAGTTAATTATGATGAATGTTCAGTTGTTCTATGATCATCAATCTGAAGGTGTTACTATGGTAGCACCTGACTATAAAATGGTGTCAACTTGGTCCCAGGAAGCCCAACCCAGAATGGAGGAATTCATTACTAACACCTGGCAGCCTACTGTGTGACACAAAACAGTTGCACATCACCTGAGAACTTCACTAACGTTTTCTAGAATTTTCTATTTGTAGCACATCTCACTTTAAAACTTTTTGATTTGGGAGGTCTTTGGATTTCAAAGATTTTGTATAAATCAATATCAGCTTGCATAGTTAATTTAATGTTTTATGATTAATTTACAGATTTAATGCACTAAATAATAACAAATAGCAAATCATTAATATATCCAGTTCATGTCAAACTTCGTCTTTGAGTAAATATTCTGGCAATAGTAAACCTGTGTGATCCATAATAGACATTAATGTGCAACATACTATGCTACAAATAAGGTCTAAAAAATGTAACCCTCTAATTTAAAGATAGTCAGGAGTATCTTGGTTCCTACAATGAACAAACTGACTAACTATGTAACAGCTTCTGGTACAGAGTGCTGCTTACTATACTATGAGAAAATAGATGTGAGAGAGGTGAGTCAGCTTATTTAAAAATGAATTTATATTTACAACTGAAATAATATCCAGTGACAAGAGTAATTAACCCAAACATATGCCAAAGTGGTTTTCTATGAATAAGCAACTTTTAATTATTTAAGACTAATAATGTTTAAATTGTATAACTTCCCTAAAATAACAATTTTGTTTTGGTTGTCACCACCAGAAAATAGAGAATTATTGGTTATAACATTGATATTTATCATTTATCTACATGAGGCGTTTTTAGTTTATATTAAATACTGTCAAAGAATTCATCTCAAACTTTAACAATGCAGAAAGAATATATATATATATATATATATATATATATATATATATATATATATATATATATATGGTTCAGAAAGCTAACATATAGCACAAGTACATAACACCGAAAAAAGGAGAGCGCAGCAACAACAGAAAGCAGTATACTCTGCTTATATAGACAGTCCTTCTTCCAGTTAAACAGATGACAAATACAGAAATACTTTAAGCACCGGACATTAAATATCAAAGCAAATACTGCATATAGAGTGTGAAGAAAAAAATTGATTTTCACATGAAAGATAAATGTAAAATGAAAAGAATTAAAATAGGGGCTAGAGTGGAAAATAAATTTTGGTGAAAAAAATCTCTATTGAAAATAGGCTGAAAGCAAAATATTAGTAAATACCTTTGCTAATAAATATAAAATAAAACAAAAAATAAAAGGGCCAGTTGCAAATATTTCTTATTGTTTCCACCTCTTTTTAAAAAATTTCTTTGCTAATGAAAGCAAATTAATTTTTAGTGATTCAATTATATTGGATTTAATGGACTCAATTACAAGTAATTTTTGAAGCACAATTTGTCATTATTGATTTCACATGGGTATTAATTGTATTGTACAGATAATTATTATAATGTAGCTAGTATTTTATCATTCTTACTTTAGATTAGTGTTAAAAGGTATTACAAATTTTAATCAACACTTTATTTATAAACTTGCCAGAATTTTAATTAAAAAATAACAAAAACCATGTAATTTTTCAGTAAAGTAGATGTGTCTCATATTTAAATTTAACAACTTAATATAATTTATTTTATATAAATGCATTGAAGGCTACCAAACTATTATTTTTGACTTAATTAATTCTACTGGAGTAGGATGAAGTTTTGCCAATATGTTAGCAAAACATCCAAGAAACAGAATAAAGACATTCTGCTTGCTGGATTCTTTTAAAAAATTTCATTTTGATACAAGTTGCACTAGTACATTTACAAATATCTCTCTTCTGCTCACACACATTGACCTTTAATAAGATTGTCATCCTGATGATGATATCCTCTCAGGGTCGACAAATTAAGTACCAGTGAAACACTGGGGTCGATGTAATCAACTTAATCCCTCCTCCAAAATTTCAGGCTTTGTGCCCCTTAGTAGAAAGGATTATCATTATTATAACTACTACTACTATTATTATTATTATTATTATTATTATTATTAAGGCAGTGACTTGGCAGAATTTTTAGCATACTGAACAAAAAGTTTAGTGGTATTTTGTCTGTCTTTTTGTTCCGAGTTCAGATTCTGCAGAGGTTGAATTTGCTTTTCATCCTTTTGGAATCAATAAAATAAGTACCAGTCAAGCACTGAGGTGATGACATCATCTTACCTTTTCCCCTAAAACTGCTGGCCTTGTACCAAAATTTGAAACCATCATTATTTTTATTATTATTATTATCACCATCACATACATTCAACAGATTAGACTGTCGGAAAAGAAAAGAATCCTAACATCGGGTTACAACAAGCTGCCTTAGATGCCAAGAATCCTCCTAAGTGTCCTGGCTGTCCCTAATAACACTTTACTAGAGCTGTGCTAAACTGGGTTTTATGCTTATTTCCTCTATCCATCTGTTCAAATCTTTAGGGATAGTTCCCAATGCACCAATAACTACTGGGATACATTTTACCCACACTTTTTACACTCTTTGTAAGTCAATAGCTAGGTCCTGGTATTTTGCTATTTTTTTATACCTCTCATATTAATTTTTTATTATTATTATTATTATTATCATTATTATTATCATTATTATCATCATTATTATTATTATTATTAAGATGGCAAGCTGGTAGAATCGTTAGCATGCTGGGCAAAATACTTAGCAGTATTTTACTCGTCGCTACGTTCTGAGTTCAAATTCTGCTGAGGTCAACTTTGCCTTTCATCCTTTTGAGGTCAATAAATTAAGTACCAGTGAAACACTGGGGACGATATAACCGACTAGTCCTCTCCACCAAAATTTCAGGCCTTGTGCCTACAGTAGAAAGGATTATTATCATTATTATTAAGGTGGTGAGCTGGCAGAATAATTAGCACACTGGGCAAAATGCTTGGCAGTATTTCACCCGTTGCTATGTTCTGAGTTCAAATGCTGCCAAGGTTGACTTAGCTTTTATTGTCTCAGGGTCAATAAATTTAGCACCAGTCAAGTACTGGGGTTGATGTGACTGACTTACTCCCTCCCCATAAATTTCAGGCCTTGTGCCTATAGTAGAAAGGATTATTATTATTATTATTATTATTATTACCACCAAGGCAAGTAAGCTGGCAGAATCATTAACATACTGGACAAAATACTTAACAGCATTTCTCCCAGCTTTATGTTCTGAGTTCAAATTCCGCCGAGGTTGACTTTACTTTCATCCTTTTGAGGTCGATAAGAAAGTACTAGTTGAACACTAGGGCTGATGTAATTGATATATCCCTTCCCCAAAATTTGAAATCATTATTATTATTATTATTATTATTATACTCTGGCACTTCACCATCTCTCTCCTGCACTTTTGCTGTCTTCCAATCTCTCTCTCTCTCTTTCCCTTGCTCTTCCCTCTGGCCGGATAGCCATGTATCTCATCTGTTTCTGCCCTCGTTCTTTTTTTTGCTCTCCCCTCTGGCTAGATAAACAAGTATCTTCTTTACATCAGCACACCTGTTTCTATCCTTGTTCTTGTTACCACACTCTCTCTCTTTCCCTCTTTCTTCTTCTCTCTCTCTCTATGGCTGGGTAACCATGTACCTCCTCTATAGTAACACACCTGTTTCTGCCTCTCTGTTTCTTATTTTTTATTGCCCACAAGGGGCTGAACATAGAGGGGACAAACAAAGAAATTAAGTCGATTCATCAACCCCAGTGTGTAACTAGTACTTAATTTATCGACCCCAAAAGGATGAAAGGCAAAGTCGACCTCGGCGGAATTTGAACTGAGAACGTAAAGACAGACGAAATACCGCTAAGCATTTCACCCGGCGTGCTAACGTTTCTGCCAGCTCGCCGCCTTTTCTGCCTCTCTGTTTCTGTCACACTCTAACCTTTCATCATCTGACACAAGATCACCTCCTCCTGTCTCATAATTCCTTGTCTTGCAAGTTACTTGGTGACCCTGCCAGTGCTGGTGCCATATAAAAAGCATCCAGTCCACACTGTGAAGTGACTGGCATTTGGAAGGGCATCCAGCTGTAAAAAAAACCATGCCAACATGGAAGGCAGATGTTAATGATGATGACGACGATGATTACTACTACTACTACTACTAATAATACTACTACTACTACTACTACTACTACTACTACATGATATTTTATACAATTTTACATTATGGAAGTACCATAAATCTGTACTAGAGTATGGTTTATGTGAAATGTCAACTATAAAACTAATTTCACTCTTTCAAAATGGGCAATAAACTATTTTAATGCATTTCATGTCAGACTCTACATATTCTGCAATGCATCTCCTCTTTAATAACAACAATAAGGACTTCTTTTGATAAGATAAAAAGCTAATACTTATGGGGATGGAAATGTAATTTATTAAATTGACTCCATTGTATTATTGATTAGTTTTTTTTATATTGTACTTGGAGAGATGAAAAGTAATATTAGCCCCAGTTTGATTTGAACTCAGAATATAAAAGTATGAAGCTAACTCCTGTAAAGGTGCTGCTATTTGTGTCAATTCAAGGATTTCCTTTTGACTAGGCACAAAATCAATTTGAAAGAGGAGCTGATTCGATAAATCCCAGAAGTATTGGAGGTGTGACTTTTAAACATCAAAAATGGCTACAGAAACTAAAGGTAATTCAGCTATTATGAGAAAAAAAAAATGCACTCTTAACTGACCATCAAAAAATATCTGAGCTAGTTGCAGAATCTAAAGGGGCAGGAATTTCCTAGGTATCAAAGACTTCTTAAGCATGGCCAAAGAAGTTGCAAGACTAGAGAAAAGTCTTGGTTACTTAAAGAAAATTTTAAGAAAAAACTTCATTGGGCTAAACTAGTTGTGTATTTAACTTCTGGTAATGGATACAAAATACTCCAGCAAGTAATTTTCAACTAATTTATGTCAACATATATTATGTGTCTATATAAGAATTTAAATATGTTGTCTGAAATTGCAAGTTTAAAAATAGAAGGCAGATGTTACTTTAAATGAAAATTTGACTTTGAAAAGGAGACCTAATACTTGAAACCAAAGTCATATCACACATATATATTATACTTTATCGAAACCTTTAGCAATATGGAAAGGTAACAAATAAAATAATTTATTTACTGCTTCACTAGTTTTGGGGATGTATTTTAAGTGGAGTGCAGGGGATTCAATACCTAACTGTGAATTGCTGTTGCTACCAAGTTATGCTTCGAATACTAAATTAAGTAGATTTCATAAATATTTTCAATTACAATATCATAAAAACATTGTTTGAACAGAAATAATTCAAGTTAGAAAATCTAGGTCGAACTGATGTAGTAGGCTGCTCTGGGTTTTACCATATTTAATAGGATTCATGCATTGACCATAAAGTACAGAAAATTGCTGCTAAAAGTATGTCCAATTGTGTCCTTTATAGACATGGCTATTTGACTTGCTTGTTTCTTAGAGGGGTGAGAAATATTATTAGTAAAGTAAAATAAATTTTTTTCTGTGAAACATTCTTCAATATCAAGTTGGGTTTTTTCTAAGAAAAAGGAAGATGACCATGAGGAAAGGACAACAATTGCAGCAGAAAGAAAGATAGCAGTGGATCAACAAATGTAAAAAAAATGATGAACAACTGATCAGCTGACTTTTTTAAGAAACATTTTAACAAAGATGGTCCATAGCTGTAGGCAGCGTTTTATAAAAATGGCAAATATAAGTTCCAGAAAGCTGTAAATATAGCTAAGTATCTCAGCCACTACTGCCTTTCACTACCATTTTCCCATAGTATTGTGCCAGAGCTTTGCCAATATTAACACTTTGAGACCTCCATGTAGATGGCAATAGAATACAAATATTTTCATTTGAAGCTTAAATGATTTCTTTATATTAAAAGACAGAAATTATGTGAAACATTTAATAATAATGGATCTTTAAAAATAAGAATATTGTAAATAATACCAACACCATAATAATTCTAAAAGACTATATAAATTTTCTTTAAATTTGAATAGAGATTTAAAGACTGTATTTTATATTTTATTCTTCAAAATCAAAGCCAAGGTTGTGTTAAAAAAAATTAGTCTCAAAGTATTAACATCATACATATTACCAAATGAATATGTAGGAATGACAAGAAAAATGGCCAATGAACACAAATATCATTTACAGCTTTGATTATCAACTGAAGTAGTACCAATTCAAAATTCCATGGAAATAAAAGGATGATTTGATTTAGGTTATCAGAATCAATCAAACCAATGAGAACTGGGTTTAGAAGAAGATTTGGGGTCTAAATTTAGGTTATTAAAACTTTTGTAATTAATAATTAGCAACAGGGAGAAAGTTTAAGTCCTAAGAATAGATTGAGCAGAATTTATGAAATTACAATTTTCTTTTTACTAGATTTGAAAGTAACCCTTTAGCATTCAAATTATTTTTGCTAAATGCAATGCTTATTTATTCATATTGTTTTGGATTAATCCTGCATTAGTTTGTAGCTTTGAGATTTTCATGATGTGACTGCTTATTTTTAGAAGGACATTGTAGGGTAAGTGTGTAAAGTTGCTTCTGGCTGGCTTGAACATAAAGCAAGAAGAATACTGAGACCAAATATGGCCAGTTTGAATGCTAAAGGGTTATTAAAGGTAGACAAGGCAACAAAGTATCATTGAGAAATAGCCACAGAAAAAGTAAGGTGAAATTGCCAAGGGGAGTGGAGTATCCACCATTTAGGACTGAATCCTCTACAGGGTTAAGACAGCAGAATTTTACATCCTCTGAGGATGTAAACTTTGAGGCTGTAACTGATGTGTATGTAGACAGGTATGTGTATGTAGACAGATAGAAGGGGAAAAAATTAGGAGGGAGAGAGAGAGAGAGAAAGAGAGGGAGGGGAAAGGAAATTAAATGAGAAGCTATTGTGGGTGAAGTGGAAGGAAAAATTATGGTGAGCTGAAAGATATAGTGTTGCTAATGTAAGGACAATTGTTGTATTGTTAACAGGTACATTTAAGAGTACCTGGTTTCTTTATGGCTGGGAGCTATAAAGTTATTAACTCAGAGGTGGCAAGGTTATGAGCTTTCTGAAGGTGAGGGGAGGAGGTGGAGAAAGATTGGAGCAGTTTTTGGGTCAGAGAAGCGGATCCAGAAGTTTCAGATGAGTATGTGATTCAATGGGTGGATTTATATACATTTACACACACACACACACACACAGACAGACAAACGGCTTCTGTCATTCAAATTTGCCAATATACAAGGAGTGCTGAAAAGTTCCTGGCTTTAAGGGTATCACGTAAGGCCTTGTTGGAAACCCAACCTTCTGAGTTAATTTTACAGAGCTTAGAAAAACTGAAGGAGCAATGCAGTAAGTGTGTGAATCTGAGAAGGGAATATATTGAATAAAATCATAACTGATTGATCCTCCTGTATTTTCTTTTACCCACAAAGCTGGGAGATTTTCAGCAACCCCTCGTATCTGTAGCTAAATGTGCTGATAAAAATGCTTTGTGGAAATCTGTCTGCCATGCATACAATTATGCCCCTTCCACAGTAAAAATGTTATTCAAAGAAAAAGTTTTCCTTAAAAACCTATATAGCTTGACACTGGGCAACCTCAGTTAATGCTTTAAAAAGTTCTGCAAGTCAACCACTCTCTGTTGATGCTTATACATAACTACCAATTCATGGTACTTATACATACTATCATAAATATATTTTCAGTTATTTATATGTGTGTGCATGTGTTTGTGGATATTGTGCATATATCTATCTTTCTATATCTATACACACACACACATACATATATATACCACTTAGCTTCTGTAATTATATGAAAACAGAACTGCACATATTTCACCCCACTTTTGTGATGCCACCTATCATCACCTTGACACCCGAAATTCCCCATTCACCAAATGTCTATCCATGTTCCCCATACACTGCACTTCTCTATCCATTTGCCACTTTCCTTTTATACTCTTGTGAATTTATCTACTTACTCGCCCAGTTCAATCTTCTGTTCCATTTATCTTATATTCACCTTCATGAAGCCTGTGGGTATGCTGAGATGTCTCTTCACTACCATCTTTCTTTTTTTATCACTTGTAGAGGTGATACATGGCTAAGGTAACCATGTATAACTGACACAACATACTGTCATACTTTAACATCTCATCACGTTACATAAAGCTACCTCCCTCAATACACACCTCCACTTGGTGCTGGTACCACATAAAAGCAATATATTCAGTAAATTGGATGGTGTTAGGAAGGGCATCCAGCTGTAGAAACCATGCCAAAGCAGACACTGGAGCTCAGTGCAATGCTCTGGCTTACCAATTTCTGTCTAAGTGTCCAACCCATGTCAGAATGGAAAACAGACATTTAATGATGATGATGATGATGAATTTGATGTGTGTGTGTGTGTGTGTGTGTGTGGTTTATATGTATATATATATATATGTGTGCAGACATAAGGACTATCCCAAGAATAATGCAAAAGTGGTATAACTTTTCTATAACTGCATAAGTCCTCCATATTGCACATCTTGGTAGAGTAACTATTCTTCCTGTTCTTTTTCATTGAAGGCAAATAAAAGCAGAGGTAACATGCTGATGATTTCTTGATGAAGAAGGTATGTCTGGCGTCCACAGAAGACTGCAGGTTGTTTATGGAAATGATTTCATTGAGGAGAGTAATGTGCATAGATGGATGAAAAATTTTTAAAAAAGGAGGAAACCAGATTGAAGCCAAACCATGCACTAGAAAACCATCAACTATGACAACTGACACAAATTGCTAGTGAGTAGACAAACAGGTTTATGCAAACTGGTGAGTCACAATCTGTAAGGCTCAAATGAATAGTGGTCACAATACATTATAGAAGATGGTGAAAAACTTTAGGTATCAGAAAGTGTACTATAATCTGATCTGATCTGTTTGAAGCATTTGAAGCCATTAAAGACACATTTTTCTGATCTGGTGACAGGGAGGGAAATGAGATCATATCTTTATGATCCAGAAATAAAAACTCAATCCACAAAATGGTTTCATTCCTCTCTCCAAGGCCTAAGGATTTCAAGAGCTAGTGATTGGCATCGAAGATCATGGTAACTGGCTTCTTTTTTTGGAGATTGTATATATTCTTGTAAAGGGGTTCAATTGACTGAAACTGAAAGGTTTTATACACATACATTATACAAATGTGTGTGTGTGTGTATTATATATGTATATGCGTTTATACACACATATATAAACACGTATAAATATATATGTGATCTGTATGTCTTTATATTGATATGTGATAAATTTTAAACAAATGTCACTGTCACAGATTATGTGCCATTTGTTTGCAAACACTTCTGGTATTTGTACGGTTTGTATTGAAAGGATTATGAGAAATACAACTTTGCTTGGAAATAGGTGGAAGTTGGTAATGAATAGCATTTGGCCACAGAAAATCTGTCTCAATGAATTTCATCTGACCCATACAAGCAAGGAATAGTATTTCTTCAAACAATGCTGTTGGTATGTTTATGGTTACACAATTGTATATTGTGTAAAGTTATATATATAATTACATGTGTGTGTGTGTGTGTGCGCGCACACGTATTATTATGATATTATACATAAAATTATAAATTCCTATTTTACAAAAATTATATATATATACATATATATATATATATATATATATATATATATATGTAGTACATATATATTATATATAATACATAAATATTATTTGTAATATATATGTATAAATATTATATCTAAATATATCTAATATATCTATGCATGTGTACATTAATATAAATATATGTATATGTACATATATAATATATACAAGCCTACTACACTATTCTGATTATAAGCAGATACATACAAAAAATACATATAATCTAAGTATGAAAAAGGTATGACAACACTGAGAACAACAACGACAATGATAAATGAAGGATTAAAAAGAAAATGCTGAATAAACATGTGGTCATGAGAAGCAATAAAAATACAAACGAGTGAGCTTCAATGAAAGATTTTTCTGATATATTCACTAAATATCTAATTATAATCATTGTAAAATAATAATAAATATGATAATGATTTACTGACAAAGAAAAAGGCAATTCTTTTTTTTAAAATTTCCAACATTGCATATATACTGTGACATACTAATTAATTATTATTACTGTTACCTAATTATTAACACAGGCAGGATGTCAATAGAGAATATAGAAGCCAAACATCGTAAAACATTTAGTCTAGTTCTGTATTATTTATGATAATTTAAAGCTAATTTAGATAGTATGTGTATTCTTTTATTGTTTTATTCGTTTCAGTTACTGGACTGAGGCCAAAACAGGTTACTACATTCAAAGATATGGTAGATTTAATTACCCTAATACTTTTAGACTGGTACTTCTACTGAACCGAGGTGCATGAAAAGCCAACTTAAATTTGGCAGAATTTGAACTGTGAATGTAAAGAGATGTAATTAAATGCTTCAGGGCGTTTTGTCTGCCATTCTACAAATACTACCAAACTTACCATATATCTTAAATTTTCTAAAATAGTAAAGAGCAAATAGTAAATTTTGGTAGTATAGTAAACAGGTTAGTTTTCAGATATGATCCAATTAGACTAATAAGTAATAGATACATGAAGACATATCTCAGTAAGGTTTTTTTTTTCTCACATTATGTTGAAATTTAATGAACAAGCACACTAATCACAGTGGTTATGCCTAAAATTTATAATTCTTATAACACTTATTTCTAATTGCTGAAAGAGAATATTAAAATATATATGTATATATATATATATATATATATATATATATATTACGGGACTATTTTGTGACGCACATGGAATGGATTTCTTTTGAGATGGGATGCCTGAACTCGCTAGCCGATGAATTCGTAAGTGCCTTTTCTTCTCGTTGATTTTTGGCATCGCATGGCCAGAAATTACCGTGAATTTTTTAGAGACACTTTCAGATTTATCAGAATATTGGGCTGATGAGACGGAATAGATTAATATCTTAACCGCGAAACGTTCGTATCCAATTAACTAAAGGCGGGTTTGTTTTTGCTTTTCACTCTGGTTTTTTGTTCTATGTGCGCCATAAATATCGTCATCCATTTAGAGAAAAATTTGTAGTTTAGAATCAGTAGTTTTTTGACTGCTATTTCTAAATTTTCAGTATGTTGGAGAAGCAACTCAATGCTAATCCCTGTATATTTACGATGATATATATATATATATATATATATATATATATATATATATATATATATATATATATACACACACACACATATATATAAAGAACACAGCTCGGATAATGGACAGAGTCAATGACTTTATAAATATACATATACATATATATACATATATATATATATATATATATATATATAATATATATATATATATATATATATATATATAATATATATATATATATATATATATATATATATATATATGTATGTATATATGTAAGTATGTATGTATCTATTTATATGTATGTGTATATATATATATATATATATATATATATATATATATATATATATATATGTATATTATATATATTATATATATTTCCCAAAGACAAAGAATATCAATGACATTTATTTACTCAGATTTTAAATTAAGACCATTTGACTCCAATTAGAATGGCTGCATCTTTATTGGAAAGTGATTAATATCCTTGATTAATATTGTGATTTAGTTGAAATGAAGTGTACTCAAATTATTCTAAACATTTTAGATGTACGAATACTGTGAGTTGAAGTTCTTTACTACATTTTTAAAGTGGGAATTATCAATTTAGCGAAAATTCTAACATGGCAATATTTTATTTTATTTTTAATGTTACTTTTTAAGCTAAGCATCCCCGAGTAACGGCTTCAACTGAAAGGTTAGAAAGGATGTGAAACTGATGAGGATGGTGTAGAAATGAAAAAGAGAATTAAATTATAAAAGAAATTAACACTAAGTACTAATTTTGCAATGATTTACAAAAATTAAAATGAATAATGATAAAATGGTAATGAACAACAATTACATTGATGATAAAAATGATACCACTGATGTTTTAGTTAGTATACCCTCTAAGATGATGATGATAATGACAATGGTAATAAAGTCTAAATCTAATCATATCTCAATTTGTAAAGAAAGCAAGCATTTTTCTATCTTTTGAGAAAACTGATAGGATAATTATATGATAATAACATAAAGAAAGATGTCACTTGTGACAACAGCATATTTAATCAGGTGTGTAAGTCACACTGAAAATGAAATGCTTATTGTGCATTTAAAATAGATATTGACTTTATTAGAGAATTAAATGGCATTATGTATCTTTATAAAGCCAGACTAGATTACATACTTACTAACTGGTTTGACATTAATGAGAATTACATGAACAGAACACAGCTATAGAAAAGAGTCTAATTGACATAACATGCAATCTGGTTAGGACACTACCAGGTCAGCTACAGAAAAAAAAAATCATGTTGTTAGATATTATTTTCTACTACTGACTATTTCAAAAATCATTTCTTATTCACAACAGGGTATCAATTGATATTTACAAGCAGATTGAAAGAGAGAAGAGTAAAATGTTTTCAATGCATTATTTATCTTTAATTTAATGCTTAGCTTATTCAGTTCTCCGTTAAAGATTATTTTCTTCTCTTATTAAAATAACTGCTGAGGCATTGATTAAACAGTAAGCACAGAGAAAAATAAAAGAATGTAAGTAGTTAATTTGCTTAAATTTGATATTCAAATAACTAATATGAAGTTGTTCATGGTCTCATAGTCATTTGTATTTATCACAGCATTTATTGCAAGATATCATGTGAAAACTAGACGAGTAAAATAAGTTTTAAGGTTTAAAGTACTTCAATGCTAATCCATCAATTACAAAAGTGAAATTGATTGATATAATTGCTTACTGATCACAATACCTGCACAGTGATCTAAATCAGTATATAATAGTAGACTTAGATATTAAGCCATGCCTATTTACAATAGCACCACATGGTAAACTGTAGTAGTATTGATTTTTAATTATTACTTACATATATCTGTACGTAGAAATAATGGTTTTTCTCTGTACATTTTTTTCAAATCTAATAATATATTTTGTAGCACATACACCTGAACCTACTTACTCGTACTAGTATTTTGTAAGAGTAAAATAGTCTATGTGAATAACTAAATAAATATGAGCTATTATGAAATAATGACATTTATTCATCATAAGCCTTTATCATATGTGTGTGTATGATTTAATCAATTAAAATTGTGAAAATGAATTTTATTAAACTTTCATCTATTTCTTGATTGCTAATTGGTAACATAGCTAATAAGAGTGGCTAAAATGTAAAATGGATAAAGCATCAGAAACAGTAAAACATTGAACAAAATGTGTTTGTTCTCTCTACATTCTGAGTTCAAATGTAGTCAGACTCAACAGTGTTTTACATACCAACTGGATTTATAAAACAGTACCAGGAATAGTACATTGATTTAATCAATCATTCACATTTGTGATCTTATGTTACAAGGCACAAATCTATAAATATGAAAGGAATATAGTTATGATCTATATCAAAACTATAGATTTTACACAAGAAACCATAAATGTATTTTCTTTTGTTTCACAATATATTTTGGAATTGAAAGTAAATTAAACGTATGGATTTGTGTGATAAAAGTTATTGTATATGCTCAAATATAGAGTGAGGGGGCACCATATGTTCCAGTCTTTACAAAGTCCCTAATAACTTAACATGATTAATAGGGACTTCCTTGAGAATCGACTAGATAGCAGTTTTTCTGTTTGCTTTGAAATTGAGGAAAACATTTGAGATTCAAGCATATATAATAACTGATATTATAATTTAGAGAATTTAAATATTAGCAGGAATATTATAATGTCAAACACTAGCCGCAGGTAAAAAGAAAGAATAAGAACTTTAATTTGTTTATAATCTATATATTAGAAATTTTCTAAAAATATCTATTAAATGTTTCAATCAAAGTCTTGCTAACTTAGAATCGGTTTGAAAATATCAAGTGAACCCATCAAAACAAACAACTGTATTTGAAAAAAAAAAAAAAAAAGAATAAATAAAAGTGGGTTTTAACAGAGATTAAACTTGTTGAGATAATCAGACAAATATGATAAAAATTTTGAAGAAAATGTTAAGATATGAAACACTTGCAACCATAAATCAAGAGACAATATCAAAAAACAAAACCCAGGTAAACATTCAGTCATGAAAATATGGCTGAACAACTAACCTGATTTTACAAAAATGCACACCTAGTTTCTAGAGTTTCTATACATATATATATATATATACACACACATACATATATATACATATATATATATATATATATATATATATATATATATATATATATATATACATACATACACACACACACACATATATATATATATATATATATATATATATATATATATATATATATATATATATATAAATATATATACATATATATATATACATACATACATATATGTATATATATACACATACATATATATACATATACAAATACATATAGATACATATATAGACATATACACATACATTATATATATATATTTATATATATACACGCACACATCCATATATACACATACATACATACATACATATATATATATACATATACATATATAAATACACACACACACATATTATATATATATATATATATATATATATATATATATATATTCACTGTAGATTAATGTTGTTACCGATGTCTTGTGACACAATAAAAAATACACCAAGAAATTTCACTTTTGACATTTCATTCATCTAATAACCACCAAAGGAAAGAAAACTAATATGAAATTTATTTGAAAAAAATGAAAACTTACCTGATGAAAGATATGCAAAATTTGAATATAAGAATATATATCTTAAACACAAGAGCAATGTTATAATTTTCTACTTAAAAAGCCAACTACATAGTGATGATGATAAAAAGTAATAATGATTAAATTAATATATAATTGAACCCATTGTTATTTTATCAACCTTTAAAGAATAAAAAAGTAAAGGAAATCTTAGCATGGAATTGAACTCAGAAAAGTGAAATATCAAATGGGGAACAATAAAGGAGACTAGCCTGTTCTACTGTTGTATCAACTTTACCGCAATAATAATAATAATAATAATAATAAATGCTTGGATGCAGTACCAGGCAGTGGCTCTCGTGGCTTCTGATCTTAATTGATTGGAAGTGTTATCATGTACATTGTTTTGTCTTGGTATAAAAAGATGGGCTACAGCAAATATTCTGCTTAATACCACAGATTTGCTTGTCAGTTGTTTGACCGTAACCAGTTGAGCATGTCCCTTGGTGGCTGATGATATGTGCATCTCTGATCATGAGCAGAGTTAGTGGGGGAGCATGTTAGTCATGTGTTGAGATGAATTCTTTGGGGTTTGAATAATTCACCTTTGGAAACATGGGTGTTTTGCTCAACATCCTTAAACAAACCTTATTCAGGGACCTTTTGAGCGAGATAGGCTACTCGACCTGAAGAAAATTCTAACTGAGCCCCACCTGCAAGCTCATGCGCTGTTTATCTTGATATGAAATCACCATGTTGCGCACATATGGTTCTGATGCATGTGCCTAGTGTACCCTTATCAGAAGGGTAGTCATGGTAGGTATAATGGGCTTCATATATTTTACGTCAGTGTCACTTTGATGGCATGCACTGCTCTCTCACTCAATAATAATAATAATAATAATAATAATAATAATTCTTTTTAATTTCAGCACAAGGCCAGCCATTTTGGAAACAGGGCAGATGGGGTTAGGTGATAACAACCCAAGTACTTGAATGTTATTCTATTTTATCACCTCAGAAAGGATAAAAGACAAAGAAAAAATGACGCTAAGCATTTTGTCTTATATGCCAATTTATTCAGCCAGCCTTCAGTAATAATAATAATCATTCAAATTTTGGCACAAGGCCAACAATTTTAGTGGGAGGGGTTAGTCATTTACACTGACCTTATTACTTGACTGGCACTTTATTTTATGAAAGGCAAAGGAGACCTCAGCAGCATTTGAACCTAGAATGTAGAGTCAGAAGAAATACTGCTAGATATTTCGACATGCTAATAACTCTCCCAGCTTCTCTGCCTTCGATAATAATAATAATAATAATAATAATAATAATAATAATAATAATAATAATAATAATGGTTTAAAATTTTGGCACAAGTCCAACAATTTTAGGGGATCGATAAGCTGATAACATTAATCCCAGAGTTATTTATTTTATTGACCCCCAAAAAGATGAAAGCAAAGTCGACCACAGCGGAATTTGAACTCAGAACATAGTGATGGGCAAAATACTATTAAGCATTTTGTCCAGTGTGCTACCGATTCTGCCAGCTCGCTGCATTAATAATAATGATAATAATAATAATAATAATAATAATCCTTTCTACTATAGGC
>NC_142930.1:157959288-157981788 GCF_046866305.1 Octopus bimaculoides | reverse complement strand
CAGACATCTAGGATATTTTTTCCCCTTGTTGGGTGGAATACTATTTGCTCCATAAAGAGCATGTTTGTGATATAGGTAAAGAAACTCTCAAACAGGACAACCATATAAGCTCATACATTACAACTCTGGGCCAAATATTTCCTCTATCATCCTGAATGTTCAGTCTTGTTGCACATCTCATCTCTCTTGATGCAATGGCTTATTTTCTCAGTGGCTTCTGATAATTTTATTTCAACGTTTTTTTTCTACCTTAACAATTACCCAAAGGCTTCTGAACAACAAGTAGATCCAACGAATCTTTCAACACCTATCTTTACAGAAAATTATTTCACCCCATAACCATTGTTTTCACAGAGTTCAACCAACTCACTCTATTTTCTGTCTATATATATATAGGCATTGTTGCCAGGGGTGTAGCCAGCCCACTTATGCGTTCCTTATCGTTCCTTCATTGGACACTAAACTCCCCTTGCGAAGACCTGTTGAAGTAAGTAAAATCGAAATCAAACTAAATTCGACGACTGGCTCCCATGCCAATGTCTCCTTCATTGGACATTAAACTCGGCATGCGAAGACCTGTTGGAGCAAGCGAAAGCGAAATTGTGATGGCACCTGTACCAGTGGAGCGCTAAGAGCACTGTTCGAGCGTGATCATTGCCAGAGCAACTGTCTGGCTTCTGTACTGGTGGCACATAAATAGCACCATTTGAGTGTGATCGTTACCAGCGTCGCCTTCCTGGCACTTGTGCCGTTGGCACGTGAAAAGTCATTCGAGCAAGATCGTTGCCAGCGCTGCTGGACTGGCTCCTGTGCAAAAAATTTTTATCAGTTGAGCAGCTTTTGTTCAAAGGACCAAGGAAAATATTACCTTACTTGGAAACAAGTGAGAGCTGATAAGAGAAAAAGCATCCAGGTGTAGAAAAAAAATATATATGTGTGTGTACATGCATAAACACACACATTTATATGTTTGTTTAATCCCCATTTTTCCATGCTAGCATGTGTTGGATGGGAACTTGTTTGAGGCTTAATTTTGCTGCTTGTTGCTGTCATAGATCTTAACATGCATTTAAAATTCAGGATATTTTATGCTATAGGTCTTTAAAAGCACAAAATGACCAGTGAAGGATGAAAGTGTTATATGCAAGCTGGAAAAAGAGCTTAAAATCTATAATTGAAGACTTGAATATTAAGTCTTGTCCTGAATATCAATTCTCAACCATTCTTTTAGTATCTTTATTTCAGATACACACAAGAAAGTATAATCAGATTTTTAAACATAAATCAAAAAATTAAGACTTCTGGTGCTTAATAAGAAATATTACATTATTAGAAAAACTGCACTTGATAAAGTGAAAACTGTCTTTTAAATTCTTATAGATATGACCTTTGATCTGCTATGCCGAAAGTAATATATAATTGAAAGGTATATATGTTTGCTAAATAGCTGCCCTTGATAAAAAGAAAACTGACCTTTAGGATCTCAAGGCCATGATAGTACTCTGTTAGGCTGAAAGTGATGCATAATTTAAATATAAATATGTTTGCTCAATAACTGTACTCGATAAAAAGAAAATTGACTTTTAGGATCTCAAGGTCAATTACTTTACCATTTGCTGTGTTGAAACTGATACATAATTTATGGAAGTTTAATAATGCATAGTGTTGTTTAGACAATTAGAATTGAGCCAGAAAGATAATTCTGTGATACAAGCAATTACCCATCGTTGAATAATTTATAAAATAACAATTTGAGATAACCTTAAATCTCATTTAGTCCAGTTGTTTTCAACCTTTTGTAGCTCATTGTCTCCTTTCTACCAAATATCATTTTACAGATACCTCTTTCCTACATCTTCAGGTTTAAAATAAACATGAATAAGAAGAGCAACAGATGATTTTTAATCAAAAAAGAAGCTAATTTTGAAATTGCAATGCAGAGCTTACCTCCCAAACACATGGTTCCAGGTTCAGTCCCACTGTGTGGCACCTTGTGCAAGTGCCTTCTACTATAGCCTCAGGCTAATGAAAGCCTTGTGAGTGGATTTGGTAGTTGGAATCTAAAATAAGCTGTCGTGCATATATATATAATGTGTGTGTGTGTGGAGGCGTGTGGCCTAGTGGTTAGGGTGTCAGCACCATGATCGTAAGATTGTGGTTTCGATTCCTGGACTGGGCGATGTGTTGTGTTCTTGAGCAAGACACTTCATTTCACATTGCTCCAGTCTACTCAGCTGGCAAAAATGAGTAACGCTGCGATGGACTGGCGTCCCATCCAGCTGGGGAATACATAGCCATTGAAACCGGGCCCATAAGCCTGGCTAGGCTTTAAAAGGGCGCATTTATTATTATTTTATATGTATATATATATATATATATATGTGTGTGTGTGTGTGCTTTTGTGTCTGTGTTTGTCCTCCCATCACTGCTTGACAACCAGTGCTGGTGGGTTTCACTACCTTCCCTGATTTCATGTAAAAGAAAGACAAACTATGTTGCGATGACAACAGGGTACATGAAACATGTGTTTTGCCATCACTTTGTACAATATTATGTCCTTGGTAAGATTTAATATCTCTACATGAGCAGCAAAAATCATATCTACAAGTCAGAACAGAATATGGATGTGAGACGATTCACTTGTTACCATTGAATGGAATATCCATAACATCTATAAACCTCCAAAAGTAACACCTTTCATGACCAGATTCATAATTGAAATAACCTTCTGGCAATGGAGCAACTATGAAAAAAAAATGGGGGTAGTTAAACCAACTGACTGTGACTATCATTTGCAACGTCTCTAAAGTGAACATAACTAACCACTCTTAGTCAGTGGCAGGCACTATTTAGTTTCTCATCATGTCTTTGATGTTTATACAGATAATCATCCTCACCTTTTCAGAATATGATAATATTACAAGGCGTCAGAGGCTTTCTTAGATACACAAAACAATTTGTCATCTGAGTTCATGAGGATAGATAATTGAGTCCCTGTCTAGAAGTAAAGACGATCACCTCTGAAATAGTCGCATGTGTTGGAATAGTGGCAGTAGGGATGGTCACTTTCCAATATGGCCGTGTTAGTTTATCAAAAGCATTATGAAAAATAGTCATGTAATTATGAGCATGCAACATCACCTGAAATTCAAACACAGTTCTTTCTCTGATCATTAGAATATTTCTGTAACACTGCTTAACCCGCTGTTGGTCACCAACCATAACAGGAACCTGGAGGTACTTCAATTCTTCATTAGGTAGGAGCCTCTGAATATCAGCAGCCAACCTTCTTGCACAAAGCATGCAGTATCAAATGAAGTAATTTGAAAAAGTAGGAGTCCTACTTCTTGTGTGTGTGTGTACAGTATATATATATATATATATATATAGTTACGGAGATGTACTTGCATAGCAAGTGACTTGATCTGAGATTGTGTGCTGGAAGGAAAACAATTACAGCATGGGAGGTGTTTATAAGCCATTTAAGAAATAAACAAAAACCGTTAGATTCACTTCAACATTTAAATTTAATTTGCCAAAATATTTTTGTCGCTTTGAGACCGCGACCTGTTCATCTTCCACGCTGCAATTGTTTATATATATATATATATATACATACATGAGTAAGCACATAAATGCAAAAAAAACAAGGTGGAAAAAATAGTGCTTGAATACTGAAGTAAGATTAATATGCTTTTTTATTAAAGCTGCAAAAACATTACAAGAACTGTTACTCTAAGTAACAGTTTTTGTAGCTTTAACAAAAAAGTGCTTCCCAGTCACATGGTTCTGGGTTCAGTCCCACTGCATGGCACCTTGGGCAAGTGTCTTCTACTATAGCCTCAGGCTGACCAAAGCCTTGTGAGTGGATTTGGTAGACGGAAACTGAAAGAAGCCTATTGTATATATATATATGTCTGTATGTTTTTGTTATTTGTGTCTGTGTTTGTCCCCACCACCGTCACTTGACAACCGATGTTGGTGTGTTTACATCCCCGTTACTTAGCAGTTCAGCAAAAAGAAATCAATAGAATAAGTCCTAGGGTCGATTTGTTCGACTAAAGGTGGTGCTCCAGCATGGCTGCAGTCAAATGACTGAAACAAGTAAAAGAATAAAAGAATATATATATATATCAAAAAATCATGAATCCAGTTATAGAACAGTAGTGTATTTAGATAAAGATAGTTATGCCCAGTTTATAGGGTTACCCAAGGTTTTGTGCCTGTAAAGTGGTTAGTTTTACATATGTCTTATCAGACCATGAGGGTCTAACAAGGCTTTTGTAAAGCTAAGTGCTTTACAGACTTGAAACTCTGGGTAGCCCTATAAACTGGCCATAAATATCTTAAATCTAAATATGTGTATGTATGTATATATATATATATATATATATATATATATATATATATATCGTTGCCAGTGCCCCTGGACTGGCTTGTGCAGGTGGCACATAAAAGACACCATTTCGAGCGTGGCCGTTTTCGTGTGGGTGACACGTAAAAGCACCCACTACACTCTCTGAGTGGTTGGCGTTAGGAAGGGCATCCAGCTGTAGAAACTCTGCCAAATTAGACTGGAGCCTGGTGTTGCCATCCGGTTTCACCAGTCCTCAGTCAAATCGTCCAACCCATGCTAGCATGGAAAGCGGACGTTAAACGACGATGATGATGATGATTATATATATCATCATCATCATCGTTTAATGTCTGTTTTCCATACTAGCATGGGTTGGATGGTTTGACTGGGGGCTGGCAAGCCAGAAGGCTGCACCAGGCTCCAATCTGATCTGGCAAAGTTTCAACAGCTGGATGTCCTTCCTAACGCCAACCACTCCGAGAGTTTAGTGGGTGCTTTTTATGTGCCAGTCAGGTAGTACTGGCATCAACCATGCTTGAATGGTGCTTTTATGTGTCACCGGCATGGGAGCCAGTCAGGCAGCACTGGCAATGATCAAGCTCGAATTGTGCTTTTTACGTGGCAGCAGCATGGCACTAGCTAGGTGGCACTGGCATTGACCATGCTTGAAAGGTGCTTTTTACATGCAACCGGCACGGGTGCCAATCAGGTGGTACTGTCATCACCCATATGACTTCACTTGACTCAACAGGTCTTTGCAAGCGCAGTTTATTGCCCAATGAATGAAGGATACTCTTAAATGGGCCGGTTATGCTGCACAGGCAAAGGCCACGGTTATGGTCTCATTTGGCTTTCTGAGTCTTCTCAAGCACAGCATATCTCTAAAGGTCTCAGTCACTTGTCATTGCCTCCGTGAGGCTTAACGTTTGAAGGTCGTATTCACTACCTCATCCCAGGTCTTCCTGGGTCTACCTCTTCCACAGGTTCCTTCTACTGCTAGGGTGTGACAGAGAGAGAGAGAGAGAGAGATATGGATACACGCAACTACATAATATTTCAAATGTTGCATATGCACATGAGTATTAAATACTAAGAGTACATGGGAAACAGATTTTCTAAAATATCCAGGAGGTTCCTTAGAGATATTAGATAGGTTTTATTATTACATCTGAAGTACTTCTTAGGTAATATAATTCACAGTGGAGAAGGATGCTCTGAAAGTAAAGAAGAATCAGCTGGAAAATGTTCAGAGACCTATTACAATTGGTCTCTGCTGATACCCTAACAGTTTCTCTCTCAGAATGAAAGTAGACGGTATGATGTGTATGTACAGCAAAACTAGATGGTGGTGAGATATGAACCCTGAATACAGAGGACTTGCAAACACTAGACAGAACTGAAACAAGCATGCTCCTCTGGATGTGTGATGTAAGTATACATGAATGACAGAGTAGAAATGTTTTGAGAGATAAACTAGGCATAAGTGCAATCAGATGAAATAGGCAAGAGAGAAGACTGCATTGGTATAGGCATGTAACATGTTTGGATGAGGGCAACTGCTTAATGAGTATGGAACCCATGGAAGAAGGAGACCGAGTAAGATGTAGGACAACATAGTGAAGGTCAATCTCAGGAAGTTGATTGACAGCATGTGGTGCTTGAGAAGACCTGCCCATCACAATGAAACTGAGGTTTGAAAAGCATCATGTGTAAGCACACATAATTGGGCCCCTCACATCAATTTGTACCCACCAAACTTTCCCTAACCCCTCATTTTGTCTCCCTATCATTCTTCTAACTACTAAATTATTCAACTGTTGTTATTAACTGAGAGTAGAACTACATATTTTAACTCTTACACTTCTTTTTGACAAACCATTTGTCAATCGTAACATTGGCCATCTCCACTCATATTTTCTATTCATTACTTTCCTATGCCACCAGTTATTTCTCTCCCCTGAACTACTTCCTGCTGACACCAATACATCAAACTTTAACACTGTTTCATATTTACTTTGTTCACCACTCACTATATACATCCATCTCTAATTTCCCCCTACTCTTTCAACCTATACCCACCCATCCTTCCTGATCTTCTGTCCCCACACTCTCTTCCATTCATCTTCCTGTACTCTGAGGGTTAGGGTTAGGCCCTGGCACCTTATCACCACCATTTTCAGCTCTCTTTCTAGCTCCATGCACCCTTATATAGTGCAGGGTAGCCACGTATCTCCTCTACAGTAACAAGCCTATTTCTGTCCTTTCTTATTTATTTATTGCCCACAAGGGGCTAAACATAGAGTGGACAAACAAGGACAGACAAAGGGATTAAGTCAATTACATCGACCCCAGTGCGTAACTGCTACTTAATTTATCGACCCCGAAAGGATGAAAGGCAAAGTCGACCTTGGCGGAATTTGAACTCAGAATGTAATGGCAGACGAAATACCGCTAAGCATTTTGCCTGGTGTGCTAACGTTTCTGTCAGCTTGCCTATTTCTCTCCCTTCTGTCATACTTTAACCTCTCCTCTCAACATCTAGCACAAAGCCCAATCCCTCTCTGCTATACTCTCATTCAGTCAAGAAGGCTTTTTCAGCCTTGAGAATCATATGGCAACTCACTAGTACTGATACCTTGAAAAATACACACAGTTCACTCTGTAAAGTAGTTTATTAGGAAGGTCAATTCAGCTTTAGAACCATGTCAAAGCAGGTACTGGAGTACAACACAGTCCTTCAACTCATTGGATCCTGTTGAAGCATTCAGTCTATGCCAGCTTGGAAGATAAACATTGAAAGATGATGGTATAAAAATTAACAGTTCAATACTCAAATATTTTATAGATATAAACAAATTTAAATGCGAAGTAAATGTGAACCAAAGAATTTCTAGTGTTCCAGAATATACTCTCGAGACATTGTCATCTAAGAGAGATAAGAGTGAAATTGTATGTGGTGTGTGCAGAAGAGAGAGAGAGAGAGAGAGAGAGAGAGAGAGAGAGATGTGGAGAGCAGAAGAAAGAGAGAGGATGGAAGCAAAGAGAAACTGACAGAGAAAGAAAAAGACTTCAATGTTATAAATTGGCAACATTTCTATATCTATCAGGTTTAAAGTTTTAAAAAAAAATTTTCTGCTTTATTGTGGGAACCTAAGACCCAGGAATTTTTCTCTTCATGCATTATTCTGAGATGATTTTGAATTTATGGAGGCATTTTGGGAAACAATTTGTTGAGAAATATCATGGTTTCAAAACAAAAGATTGAAGCTTATTTGTGAAATACAAAATAACACCCAACTAAAATACCCATCAAACAAGTGCAAAATATTCATTTTATATTTGTTAAGGAATACTCACGATTTAAGGAAGTCATTTCATAAGGAAAACAAATATTTAGACTGATGTAAACTACATGTATTTGCAAAATTGCTTTCTTCCCTATTCTGAAAACATATAAATGTATATATGATGGAATGTGGCCAATATAGCAAATATATGCCAACAATCTGGTATGACATGTGGAACAATATTAGATTAATTTCTTATAAACACAAGTACACAAATTTCGGTGGAAGGCAGGTGGAATAGTTGATATCAATTTAGCAGTATATCACTGACAATTCTGTAATCAACACTGGTCACTGGTCAATTCAATTATCAACACCAGAAGAATGAAAGACCATGTTAAAACCAGCAAGATTTGAATAAAAATATAAGAACAATAATAAAGAGACAAAAGTAAATAATATTTTATTGGTCATTCTACAGTTTTTCCCACTCATTCCACCCTATCAATAATAATTTCGATAAGCGTGGCCGTTGCCAGTGCTGCCGAACTGGCTCCTGTGCAGGTGGCACGTAAAATACACCATTTCGAGCGTGGCCATTGCCAGTACCGCCTGACTGGCCTTCATGCCGGTGGCATGTAAAAGCATCCACTACACTCTGTAAAGTGGTTGGCGTTAGGAAGGGCATCCAGCTGTAGAAACTCTGCCAAATCAGATTGGAGCCTGGTGTTGCCATCTGGTTTCACCAGTCCTCAGTCAAATCGTCCAACCCATGCTAGCATGGAAAGCGGACGTTAAACGATGATGATGATGATGATGATGATGATTTCTTATATAAGCACAGGGTCAGAAATTTGGAGTTGTTAAGGTGTCAGTTGATCAAGTAATATGTATTAAATAACATTTTCAAAAAAATCTATAATACCTCTGAGTTTTGATTACTGCTATATTATTGTGATCTAAAGGAAATCACCCATCTCTCCCAGATGAATAGGCAACTCATTTTTATCCAGTTCACATCAAAAGCACATCACCCCAATCAATGAACCAGGGTTCACCATGGAAATTTGGCTGCCGTTACTCCACTTACAGCAGTCCAAAATTCCCTTATCTCAAACCCTACAGTTATAAATATGGAACAACAGATTAGAGACTGTAGTCCAAGATGAGGGGATAAAAAAAAACTGCATGGTCATGGGTAGGATGCATCTGAAAATAAGTCGGTTCAGTCAATAGGGCTAAACACAATAACGTTTCTGTGAAGAGGTGTATCTGTTTCCTCTTATACGGCCTTCAAAATGATATTTAAAAATTCGTGAGAGGTGGTCACTGATTATTGCGTGGTATACGTTTTTTGTTTGACAGATTTAGTCATAAAGAATTGGCACAAGATGTGATCCTTGTTAAACCGAATTGTTTTTAATAAATGCTAGTATAAGAAGAAAAAATACTATCCGAACTAAGTCGATCATGAAAAGCTGGTTTTAAATTTGAATTCAAGCGGATTCGAACTTACGACAGACTTATTAAAGAGTTACTAAAAACGAAGCAAGACAAATGGAGAAAGCCGGATACAGCAAGAACAATTCAAGAAGCCTTGCATAAGGAATCTGCAAGGACACGGGAAATAAATAGTTCAGTTATCAGAAATACAATTAAAGGCTGTATTCATGAGAATAATAATAATAATTTCTTACTTAGACACAAGACTAGACATTTAGTGGGAGGAATTAGTCGATTAAATCAACCCCCAGTACTTGGCTGGTGCTTAATTTCATTGAACCCGGAAAGATAATAATAATATTACTAAGTAATGTGCTAATAATGATATTACCGCGAATAATAATGTTAATAAACCACTTGTTGAAGAGGAAATCGTTTCCGAAAGAGCACACGACATATATGTCAATGAGAGTTGCCTGCAATCATTGAAATAATTAAAATAAAGAAAAATAAAATAAATCAATGGATATTGCAAGGGTTGTCAGCAAAATTCGGAATCATTCACCGATAAATAAGAAGCTAGTGGAGTTATATTCTAAATGTGCGCATTAATACAAATGTTTCTGGAAGACTAAAGCAAAATTACACAAGAAATGATAATTAAGAGCAAGATGGTGGATGGTATCTCTAGTAAGATATGGAGTCTTATTATAGATTGAAAAAAGGGGAAAGAAAACGTTCGTTTTTAAACGTTTTCACTGAATAAAATTAATAATAACGCTAACATAACACTTCACTGAAAAATTTGTTTTCATGTTATGAAATAATTGAGTCATTTCTCCGTAATATTTTTTTCTTTTTTAAACTGATGACTCGCCATCACACTATGTTCTTTTCTTCTTTTTTCCTTCTTTTACTTTTATTATCCACTTGTCATATAATATAGGCTTAATTTACATTTATTATCTTCCAAAGTATTTAAGGTGAACTACGTCGAACACGCTTAATTCTAAAACGAAGAGGAAGACATGTAAGTTTCTATATAGGTGAATGACGATAAAATTAAATTTAACAAAATAACAACCTATGCCAAATAGTAGTACTAATAAAACAGCAACTGACTATAAATTTCGAATTAAAAAAGAAAAGACACGTTTCGGTTTAATTCTCTCTTTCTCTCTCCCTTTATCACATACATACCAGCTTCATACAAAGATTCTAATATAACAGAAAAACAGACAAGAGAAATGTCAACAAAAGGGTTTATTTATTCTCTATAGTATAACAATTCTTCCTCAAATAAAATACGATCGCAAGATAATGGCAACTGTAGCATCAGTTGTTAATCAAGCAAGTAGCATTTACCTGCAGACTGGAGAGATGGAGAAGAGGGCGACCGAAACTGAAGAATTCCAGAAGCCAAGTTTCACATGAATAGTTGTTTGAATATGTAATTACCAATCACGAGGGATAGCGACTACAAAAGCCTTCGGTGAGGAAGGGAGTATAGTAAAAACTAAGAAAGAAAGGCGATTTTATGGAGAGGCAGGGAGATTTGGTTGACATTATTGAGATAAGCAAGAAAAATAATTTTAAAAAATGCATCCCAGGTATTTAGTTTTTTAAAAAAACCTGAATGCAAACCGAGACAAAAAATTTTCATTGATACAGAAGAAAATGCATAAAATTATCTTCAATGCTTCTATTAAAATACTGGACCAAACTACAATATAAGCTGTTACAGTATAGAGCCTCACACGCAAAATTATGTACATATGCATTAACATATATATATTTGTATGAGTGTATATTTGTACATGCATGCATGGATACACATTGATATATGTGTATCAAAAACACATTCTTGTATGTATATAAGCATAAAATGCAAGCATATACATACATAGATACATACATACATTTGTATACATATATATATATACATATTGTAGCTATGTGTATTCAAATACAGATACCTTTCTATACATACATGTATACAAATATTGATATATACATACAAAATTGCATACATATATGCATATGTTTATACACACACACACACACACACACACACATATTTATATATATACATGCATACACACAAAGTACATATTTATATATATGCATACATCACATATAAGCACATATACATCTGCATCTTAGTATACACACTAATATAAAGATATGTACTTTACATACATACATATATAGAAACACGCGTATGCATATTTATATGCATTGCACATGTATATCTATAAACATATATATATATATATATGTATACATGCGGGTGCATCTATGTGTATATGCATGTATACATTTAAAAGTATGTGTATATGTGCACACAATTTCATATATACATGAATATATAATTACACATGTATAGGCATATGCTTTTGTGAGTGCATATAAATATATGCATATTCTTAAATATATATATATATATATATGTGTATATATATATATATATATATATATATATATATATATATATATATATATAAACACATATATACAAATATATGCATGTATATATACAAATATATGCATATATATGTATAAAAATATATGCATACATATGTATAAAAATATGCATATATGCATATCTACAAATATGTGCATATATGTATATATATAGCTATATGCATTTATTTGCATATGTATGTACATATATATATACATATATGCAAATGTATATATGTATACACATACACACACATATATATGCAAATAAATGCATATATGTATACATATATATCTGCATATATATATATATATATATATATATATATATATATATATATATATATACATACATATATATGCATATATATATATATATATATATATACATATATATGCATATATATATATATATGTATATAAATGTATACACATATGTATACGTATACATATATACATATATATATACATCTATAAATACCTATATATATATATATATATATAGGTATACACACACACATATATATATAGTCATACATACATACATATGTACAGGGTACAGTGAATAAACTGTTGTCTAAGTTACACAAAAATGAAGATAACACTGACATCTCATTTTAACAGATATATTTGCCAAAATTATATAAAAATATCTTGAAACACTAAGAAGTAAATTTATTCAATAAAATCACCATTAGCTTCAACCACGGCCTCCAGACGACTTTGGAATCTCCTGCAACTCTTTTGGACGGTCTCCTTGTTTAAGTTGGTGAATGCTGCCATAATTCTTACTTTCAGTTCATCTTCGGTGTTACAAGGAGTTTTGTTGGTCTCTTGCTCAACTGCACCCCACACATAATAATCAAGGGGGTTGCAGTTTGGGGAGTTAAGTGGCCAGATGTTAGGGGTGGTGTGGTCGCAGAAATTGTCTGACAGCCATGGCTGGGTTCTCCTGTTTGTGTGGCATGGTGTGGCATGGTGCAGAGTCCTGTTGCCAGACATAGGGTCTTCCAGCAGCCACCCTCTTGACCCAGGGCAGCACTACCTCCTCCAGACACTTGATGTAGGCCTCCATGTGTGAGAAGATGAATGGAGGCATAACGTCGCCACCACTAGTGATCACTCCAAACATCATGATGTTAACTGGATGTTTGATTTTTATCATTCTCGGTATATGTCCTCTGATTGCATTATCCTCAGATTGACACCCAAACACTCAGAAATGTTGGTATTGGAACTTCTGGCATGAATGCCAAGCAGTACAGCATGTCATTTCCAAATTTCTGGTAGAGTGAATTGCGTCATGATGCTGGTTTTCTCATAGACGGTACCCAACTGACTCTACTATACTGTGTAGTCGACAAAATATAAAAAAACAATGTGCATGCACTAAATTAAAAATATAAAATGGCAACAATTTTACCCATCGCACCCTGTATGAACACACACACACACAGGTCAGCACATAGGTGCAAAACAAGGTGAGAAAAAGTTACTCGAGTACCAATGGTAGAGCAAAAAACTGTTATAATGAACCCCACAAAATTTCATAAACCTTTACTTTGACTGTTCATCAGGTAGTTGTGATAATACAGACTAGTCTCTATTATTACAACTGTCTGATAAATGGTCATGTGAATCTCGGAAAAATAGTTTGTGAAGACCTTTTAGCTTTAATAAAACAGCATACACACGCACACAATTTTTCCCCCTTGAGCCCAGGCTGGTTACTCAGTTTCCGTGGTGTATATAAGTGACCAAGATCATATTTGGCCTGAATGAGATGCCACCAGTTATGATAGGAGTGGGGAAGTTGATTATATCAACCCTGAGATATAACTGGTACTTTAATTTATTGACCCTGATTCAATGTGCTAAAGATTCTGTCACTTCACACCCTTATATGAATATATATAAGCGAAATCGTGATGGCACCACCGTTCGAGCGTGATTGTTACCAGCGTTGTCTTCCTGGCACTTGTGCCGGTGACACATGAAAAGTCATTCGAGCGAGATCGTTGCCAGTGCCGCTGGACCTTCTCCTGTGCAGGTGGCACATAAAAGCACCCACTACACTCTCGGAGTGGTTGGCGTTAGGAAGGGCATCCACCTGTAGAAACTCTGCCAGATCAGATTGGAGCCTGGTGCAGCCATCTGGTTCGCCAGTCCTTGGTCAAATCGTCCAACCCATGCTAGCATGGAAAGCGGACGTTAAACGATGATGATGATATATATATATATATATATATATATATATATAATATAATATAATATGTGACAATTAGTCGGTTGCCATAATAAAACTCCACCCCCTACCAGAGCCTTCTGGAGCTCTAGGTGTTTTCGCTCAATTAACACACACAACGCCCGGTCTGGGAATTGAAACCGCGATCCTCTGACCACGAGTCTGCTGCCCTAACCACTGAGCCATTGCACCTCCACAATGAATTCTTTTACTCAAAACAAATTGACTCCAGTACAAAGCTTTTTAAATTTGGCACTTAATATATCTATGTCTTTTGGTGAACTGTTAAGCCAGGAGATGTAAACAAAACAACACCAGTTGTCAAGCAGTTTGAGGGACCAACACAAACACACACATACATACACACACTCACACACATGTATCTATATGTATGTGCGCATGTATATATATATATATATATATATATATATATATATGGCTTCCATATAGTTTCTGCATACCAAATTCACTCACAAGATATTGGTTGGACTTTGGCTATACTAGAAAACACTTGTTCAAGATGTCTTACAGTAGCACTCCACTGAAACCATGTAGTTACAAAATCAGCTTCTCGATCATACAGCCATGCCTGTGCTAATATATATATGTGTATATATGTGTGTGTGGTAAGTAGCTTGCTTACCAACCACATGGTTCCAGGTTCAGTCCCACTGCGTGGCACCTTGGGCAAGTGTCTTCTACTATAGCCTCGGGTCGACCAAAGCCTTGTGAGTGGATTTGGTAGACGGAAACTGAAAGAAGCCTGTCGTATATATGTATATATATATGTGTGTGTGTGTGTTTATGTGTCTGTGTTTGTCCCCCACCCCTTGCTTGACAGCTGATGCTGGTGTGTTACGTCGCAGTAACTTAGCGGTTCGGCATAAGAGACTGATAGAATAAGTGCTAGGCTTACAAGGAATAAGTCCTGGGGTCGATTTGCTCGATTAAAGGTGGTGCTCTAGCTTCGCCGCAGTCAAATGACTGAAACAAGTAAAAGAAAGAGTAAAGAGTATATATATATATATAAGTATAGTGAATAGAATGGAACAAGTTCAAGCAATGCAGACTATGATTAACACGTTCATATATGGGTTTAGTTAAGATGAAATAAGGATTGTCTGAACTAAATCATATATTGATATATATTGTGAGTTTGGACAATCTTTATTCTATCTTAACTAAACCTGTATATGTATGTGTTAATTGTAGTTGTCTGATTTGAACATTTTCCATTCTATCCAACACACTTATCTAATGCCTCAGGTTCAACTTGAACATGTCTATGCAATATATGTGTTTCGTAAGAAAATTATAACTATATATACACACACACATGTCTAGGCATATACACATATGAATATTTATATATATTCTTTTCTACTCTAGGCACAAGGCCCAAAATGTTTGGGGAGGGGCCAGTTGATTAGATTGACTCCAGTGTGCAACTGGCACTTAATTTATCGACTCCGAAAGGATAAAAGGCAAAGTCGACCTTGGCGGAATTTGAACTCAGAACGTAACGGCAGACGAAATACCTCTAAGCATTTCGCCCGGCGTGCTAACGTTTCTGCTAGCTCGCCGCCTTATATTTATATATATCTATACAAAATGTACATACATACACACACTTGGAGTTAGAACATACATTTAGTCCAATGATACCTTAAAATCTTTAAAAATGCATGTAATAGTTATAATATAATTCTTTTATAGCGCCTCTTCATAAATTTACTAATTTACCTCATATCTCTCTTAATTTTGTCTTATGTTCTTCTTCTACACTTTTTAATTCTCTACATTTTACTGGCAACTTCTGTCTCAGTCAATACCCTTGGATGTTTATACTGTATTATTGCTGCCAAAAGATCATTTTGCCCATTATATATAGCAGGGCATGCCTAGCTTGCTTTCTCTTTTTACTTCCTTTCAATGAATTCTCTTTGATCTTCATTCTCTATTCTGTTTCCCTCAAAATTCAATTCATGATATGTCTTCACTAGTTTGATTCTAATCAACTATATAGCCTTTCTTCTGTTTTCAACTAATACTAATCAGGCCTAGTTCATATATGTAAGTAGATAAAGGCAGGATATGGATTTTAGGTCAAAACATAGGTTTATTGTTATCTCAGATAATTTGAAAAAGCGAATGTTTTGGAAAATTAATAACAGCAGAAAGTAAATACTCTGCTTATTAAGGAAAAGATCCCAATTCTCAAGTCATATTTCCAGAGCTTCTCTACTGCACTGATTGCATGCAGTGCAGTGACCTTTTTAAGGATTTCAAGTCCTATTATCAGGCCAGGAAATATAGGAAATATTATTAGCCTTGAGATGATGGATATCATCATCATCATCGTTTAACGTCTGCCTTCCATGCTTGCATGGGTTGGATGATTTGACTGAGGACTGGTGAATCGGATGGCTGCACCAGGCTCCAATCTGATCTGGCAGAGTTTCTACAGCTGGATGCCCTTCCTAACACCAACCACTCCGAGAGTGTCGTGGGTGCTTTTACATGCCACCGGCACAAGGGCCAGTCAGGCGGTACTGGCAACGGCCATGCTCAAGTGGTGTTTTTTACATGCCACCTGCACAGGAGCCAGTCCAGCGGCACTGGCAACGACCTTGTTTGAATGTTTTTTCATGTGCCCCCCGGCACAAGTGCCAGTAAGGCGATGCTGGTAACAATCACGCTCAAATGGTGCTTTTTACGTGCCACCGGCATGGAAGCCAGTCAGCTGCTCTGGCAGCGATCACACTCGGATGGTGCTCTTAGCACTCCACTGGCTCGGATGCTAGTCATCGAATTTGCAAAATCTGCTAAAATGTGGAGGGTTGATGCATAATATAAGAAAATGAGCAGGCATAAGCTAAGAAGTTTCCTTTTAAACCAGTGTAAGAACTAATACATATTTTGTCAAATTTTTGTATAGACAGTGCATCTATGAACAACATTATATCATATGGAGTGACCACCCGAAGGGCAATTGTTGAGTAGTCTCCAATTACATTTGTTTATGCCACGTTATTGTTCCCATAACATCTGTGTATTATATCTATCACAATCAACATTACTAATGCCAATATTATTATGATTATTGTTATTCCTATTAATATTAACATGAATATAACTATCTTTCCTGTGTTTACTACTGGGACAATTATTATTATTCCGAAGCTGTTACATGCTAATTCAATTAGTAGGTATGTTATCTAGACTGTTTCTTAGGATTCTTCCAAAATACAGGATTGCACTGTTTTTGCAGGTCAACAATCTCTTGAGTGAATGCAGTAAGCTAGCACAAAATGAGTATAATTGCGATCAAGACTGTAGGTAAAAGAGTGCATTGGGATGCTAGCCAAGTGCGTGGCTTCAAAATAAAAGACAAGTGGCATGAACACAAACCAGAGGCTATGATAGAGAATAAAAATTACAAGATTTTATGGGACTTCCACATAAAGACTGGCCATACTATTGAAGTAAGAATACCAGATATGGTTATAGAAGACAAAAGAAACAAAATGTAAGATCATAGACTTAGCAATACTGGGTGGGTAGCAAAGATATTGAATGAAAAATATCAGAACCACGCCAGAGGGATGTAGGGATTGGGGAGACTAGTTATTATTATTATTTGCATCATCATCATCATCATCATCAATAAGGTACTGAGCTGGCAGAATTGTTAACTTGCTGGGTGAAATGCTCAGTAGTATTTCATCTGTCTTTACATTTTGACTTTGCCTTTAATCTTTTTAGGGTCAATAAATTAAGTACCAGTGAAACAGTGGGGGGCCAATGTAATCAATTTATCCCCTCCTCAAAATTTCAGGCCTTGTGCCTTTATTAGAAAGGATTTTATTATTATGAATGGAATAGCTACAAGCAGAATAGAACATCTATATATCTATATCTATCCATATATCTGTATTGTATATATATATATATATATATATATATATATATATATATATATATATACCGGAGTAAGCACATGAAATGTGCAGCAAGGTGGAAAAAAGAGTACTCAAATACCAGAGGTAGAGTAATATGCTTTATTTAAAAGCAGCAGAAATATAACAATGTCCGATGAACGGGAACGTGAAACTCAGAGTAACGGTTTTTTTGTTATATTTCTGCTGCTTTTAAATAAAGTATATATATATATATATATATAGACACATACATACATACATATATATATATAATTATATAATCATTATCATCAACATCATTTAATGTCTGTTTTCCATGCTGGGATGGGTTGAATGGTTTGACAGGAGCTGGTAATACTGGAAACCATGCCAAGCTCCATTGTTTCGTCATGGTTTCTACAATTGGATACCCTCCCTAACACCAACCACTTTACAGAGTGTACTGGGTGCTTTTAACACAGCACCAACACCAGTGCATTTTATGAAGCACCAGCACTGACAAAGTCATCAAATAACTTGCGAGACGAAACACTTTGGCTGGGAAGGAAGGGGAAGTATTCAAGCAATTGAGAGATTAAAGGTATAGAGAGACAAGGATAGGTGTGTTGCTGTAGAGTAGGCACATGGGTATGACAGTAGGGAAGAAAAGAAGTTGGTAAGATAAAAAGAGTAGGTGAGGAAGAGAGAGTAAGATAAAGATAGAAATAGTGAGAGAGATGGTGGCAAAAATATCAACACATACTCTCAAGGGACATTGAGGTGGTGAGAATAAGTGGGCTGAAACAGAGTGAACTGAGAGGGTGGAATGGAAAGTGGTGTCTGTAGCAAATGATGGAGTGAAATATGGGAAAGGCTCAGAGGTGGTGGTTGCAATAGATATGTGATGTCACTGAGGGTGATAGCAAATAAGCAAGGTGGGTGTTAATGATGGAGAATAGCAGAGATGAGAAGGCACAAAAAAGGTGGTGATTGGTGGAGACTGTAAGCAGGAGAAGATAATGGGAAATGGTAGGGGGTGGAGGGGCAGCTGAGAAAGCCAGACAATGTGGTATGTGACTACTTTGCTCTCCACTAATAGAGAAGTGATGTGTGTTAGGAAATGAAGTGTGAGGCAAAAAGTAGACAGGTCAGAGAGGATGGAAGTGGGGGTGGGGTAAAACCCTTCATGGACAAGCATTACCAAGGGGTGGTGGACAGAGCTTCTTGAGTACAGCAAAGCGCCAGAGATCTTGATCCTTTTCCACTCCTTCATGAGGTTCGGTGTCTTGAAATCAGTCATCAATACGTCATTCCATACTTTCCTGGGTCTCCCTCTTTGGCAAGTTCCATCCACTTTAAGAGATCAGCACTTTTTTATGAAGCTATCCACATCCATACAAATCACATGACCAAACCAGCACAGTTGTCTCACCTGAACATTGCATCTCATTCGTCTTATGCCTAACTTTTCCCTCAATACACTATCACACATATACACTGACATTGTACATCCAAGGGAGCATGTTAACTTCATTCCTCTCTAGTCTTTGCATGTCTTCTGCATTCAGCATAAAGCTAGCATACTTCATTGGATGAGAAATGTAAATGTGCATGAACAAAAAATCACACGTGTTGAGAGAAAAACAAGGTAGAAGAGAAATCCAATGTAGGGTACAAGAACGAAGACTTGCACTGGTATGAATATATGATGTATATGGATGAAGACAGTTGTATAAAGAAGTGTCAACTACTTAAAAGGGATAGAGTTTGTAAAAGAGGGATACCTAGGAAGATATGGGACAAAGTGACAAAGGCTAATTTCAGGATCATGAATGTCACAGAGATGAAAAAGGACGAAGATGACTTGCAATAAGCAGTTCTTGAGCAGACTCATTCATTTTGTGCAAAACTGGATTCTCTGCCCAGTTCCTTCCTAAAGACATTCCCACTACCTGTAATTTCTCTAACTGCATCATTCTGCTACAACAATTAAATACTGGCTGAACTGCTCACCAGCATTTCCTTCATACACTTATCCTGCTTACTGTTGTTGTTGGCACTCCGTTGTTTATGACGAGGGTTCCAGTTGAATCAATCAACAGAACAGCCTGCTCGTGAAATTAAGGTGCAAGTGGCTGAGCACTCCACAGACACGCGTACCCTTAACGTAGTTCTCGGGGATATTCGGCATGATACAGTGTGACAAGGCTGACCCTTTGAATTACAGGTACAACAGAAACAGGAAGTAAGAGTGAGAGAAAGTTGTGGTGGAAGAGTACAGCAGGGTTCGCCACCATCCCCTGCCAGAGCCTCGTGGAGCTTTTAGGTGTTTTTGCTCAATAAACACTCACAACGCCTGGTCTGGGAATCGAAACCGCAATCCTATGACCACGAGTCCGCTGCCCTAACCACTGGGCCATTGCGCCTCCATTATCCTGCTTACTACCCACAGACATTTCACTTGATATCAATCTTTCATTCTTAATACTGTCCTATCTACCCGCATTTTACATTGATACCATACCTGAGCCGCCAAATTATCTTTCCACCATGACAACTCATCATCATTAATTTTCTCTCTCTCTCCAGCTCCACTCCCACCTTCTCTTTTTTAAATATGTTGCTCATCAATAGCAGGAAACCTGTTCTGCTCTGGTCCCTTCTCACTCACTTAAACCTCTCATCACATAGCATAACGCCACCACTCTCTCTACTGTAGTTCCATTTACTAGAATGAGACATTAAATCTATTAGTGCTGATGCCTTGAAAACAGATTCAGTATACACAATAAAGCAGTTGCTAACAAGAAGAGCATCTTCAAAGGGGCTACTGAAAAGTTCAGTTAATTTTATTCAACATACTCCCCTCTCAGATTCACACACTTATTGCAGTGGTCCTCCAGTTTTTCTAAGGCCTGTAAAAGAACTTGGACAGTTGAGCTTGCAACCAGGCTTTTTGCGATACCCTTAAAGCTAGGAACTTTTCAGTACCCCCTCGTAGATGTAGAAACCTTGCCATGACAGTCATTAGAGCTTGAAGTAGTCACTGAACTTGTTGGATTCTGTAAAATCATCCAAACTATATTAGCATCAAACACAGATGTTACATGGTGATTATACTGATATGTACACACACACACACACACATTTATATATAATCTTAAAATAAGAAAACACATATCTTGTAAAAACAGCTACCCAGGGTTTCCTGGTTGAAAATAATAATTTATTCCTCCATTAATCAAACTGAAAATTAAGTTTATCATTATTCTCTTAGCTGATCAAGTGCTTTTCTACAAAAATGTGTGTGAAGGAATATGTGGCCTAGTGGCTGAGCTGTTGAACTCACAATTGTTAGATCATTGGTTTGATTCCCAGATCAGGCAGCACATTGTGTTCTTGAGCAAAATACTTCACTTCACATTTTTTCAGTCCCCCTTTTGATCAGTGGGGAATGTTGGCCTGCTTACCTAGCCAATGGAGTAGTGTCATACAAAGGTTAAAATGATGCAAAGCGCATCGTGACTAGTGATATGTAACAACATCTGATAGTCTGGTCAGTCAAATGGTCACATAGTATGTATATATATATATATATATATATATATATATATATATATATATATACCATTATCATCAACAACATTCAACGTCCACTTTTCTATGCTTACATAAGCCAGAGTTTATTGAGGTAAATTTCAAGGGCCACACACACAATACTTGTCGTCAGTCCTCACCTATTTCTGAACAACATAATATTTTCCCATGCCCAGACGTGTTCCAGCTGAATATTGGAAATGAATGATATTGCATAAATGACAATGAAAAGCATTTTACAACTATCATGTGATTTGAAGAAAAGGAGACATAACCACACACACACACTCACCCACACACCCATGCCAACGTCGTTTCCTTCATTGGACACGAAACTGAGCTTGCAAAGACTTATTGGGGCAAGCGAAAGCGAAATCGTGATGGCACCTGTGCTCAGCGTTGCCTTTCTGGCACTTGTGCCCACGGCATGTACAAGGACTTTCGAGCGAGATCATTGCCAGTGCCCCTGGACTGTCTCCCGTGCAGGTAGCACGTAGAAAACACCATTTTGAGCATGGCCGTTGCCAGTATTGCCTGACTGGCCTTCGTGCCGGTGGCACGTAAAAGCATCCACTACACTCTCGGAGTGGTTGGCGTTAGGAAGGGCATCCAGTTGTAGAAACTCTGCCAAATCAGATTGGAGCCTGGTGTAACCACCTGGTTCACCAGTCCTCAGTCAAATCATCCAACCCATGCTAGCATGGAAAGCAGACGTTAAACGATGATGATGATGATGATGATGATGATGATGTAAGTATCCATGGAGATCATCTATTGCAAGAGCCTGCTCTTCTCTTCTCCTTCACTCATTCTTTCACCCTCGTTTCATAGCATGAAGCCATCTACAATCCTTGGAGTTCATAGATTTGCAGGATGTATGAAAACATGACTTGTGACAGCGTCAGGAAAAAAAAAAAAACATCCAAAACATACCATAAGAAGTTTGCATTAGGAAGGGCAAGTAGGCATAGAAACCATACCAAAGCAGATACTGGAGCACAATTACAATCAAACCATAAAAGACGAAGTGACCAGGGAACACAGATGTTAAATGATGGGCAAGTCTTGTGTATGTGATATGTTTGTCTAAGTAAATGAGTGTCCTTGATTTGACATCACATGATTGCAAAAACCATTACAGTATAATAAGCAATGTTCTGAATTTCTGGGCTTCACTGGAAAACATAT
>NC_142930.1:157941788-157951788 GCF_046866305.1 Octopus bimaculoides | reverse complement strand
ATACAGAGCAAAATAGCGTATGACAGATAGATCACATAATTAAGAGCGAGCGAGAGAGAGAGAGAGAGAGAGAGAGAGAGAGAGAGAGACACACACACACACAGAGACAGACAGACAGACAGACAGATCGACAGAGACCCAGAGTGAGACAGAATCAGAGACAGAGAGAAACAGCAAGAGTCAAATGTATTTGAATATCTGAGCGAAGGAGATATATATTTAAGTCTGTCTTCTGTTATGACACGAAAGTGAAAGTAGAACCAATGAACACAAAGTTGGTTTGAGAGTATAACGCGTTAAGGATATCGTCATTACATAAACTTTTAAACTGTTATATTGTTACTGACATAAGTGGTTTATTATCATATCATATCACATCATATAAATAAATATATATATAACAGGAAACAAAAATTGTTGAAGCAGTTTCTCAAGACATTGGGGCGTGGAAGCACGCAATAACAATTCGTCCGTTTTTTTCCTTATTACTTTTTTTCATCTGAAATATTTTATCTTTACTTGGCTGCATACATACATATATACACACCTATATACGACCATTTTACGACAAAAAAAAAAAGGATGCATCTATTTTTTTTTACTTGATTTCTTTCTGTCGTGTAATGCATGAAGTATTTCTACAACACAGCATAAATGAAATATAATTAAATTGGAAGATAAATGGATAGTTTCATGGAAGTGTAGTGTGAAAATATGTATGATGAAAAGATAATTTATCAAAGATTACTTACTGTATCATCTGTTGCTCCCGTTCCTCTTCCTCTCGTTGTCTCTTAAGGACATCTTCGATAATTCGGCGTTCATCTTCAGTAAGATGACTTATATCAGGCATAGGCGGAAGAGATGGTCGACGGTTGGTCGACATATTGGGAGTTTTCACTGTTGCAGATGATGTGTTTGTTGTCAGGAAATGACAGCCTGACTGGAGCTATTGCACCAGTGTCAGCAAATAATGGCGGGGAGTTAAAAACCCAACAGAAAATGAAGCCGATGCGGCGACGACAAGAGGGGGTGAAGGCGGCAGAGGAGGAGGACCTGAAGACGAACTGTGTAGTTCGCCCGTTGTCGTCCGCCCGTTTTTGGTTGGTGCTTCCGTAACGTCTGGGAGAGGAATTGGAACGGGAGATCTCGGAGACGGAGATTGGTACAGAGGTAGTAGGATGCCACAGCAGGCAAACCAGCTAGACTGCACACGTACGCACACATATACAACATAGATGATACATGCACTCACACATACACACACACACAGGCACTCTGTGGTGTGTGTGTGTGCCGCCGCCGCCCTGAAAGTGAGTGCTATCGTTTGATGATGGATAGCCCAAGCTGAAGATGACTAGTTACTCAACATTGCAGTATATTATGCTCAGTGATAATAATTATAATGTGCATTGCCAGTGGCCCTGTTTGATGTATACATCAATGCACATAGGTACGTGTGTCTGTATGCCTGTATGTAGGTTTAAATATATATATATATATATATATATATATATATATATATATATATATATATATATATATATATATATATATATATATATATATATATATATATATATGTATACGTATATATGTAGGAGTGAGTGTATATAGTGTGACACAGCAGCAACAAGCAATGTTGTACTGTAATTAAAGCAGTTGTTGCTTCTTGTCGATAGATTTTTTTTTCTTTCTTCGAAAAACACAAATTGGTAAGAAAAAATCGACAGAATGAAATGGACAGCACCGAGACGACTTTGATCGAGGGATGGAATGGAGATTTTTTTCAAATAACGAAGGGTTATATATATGTATATATATATATATATATATATATATATAGGTGTATCTATAAAGCCAGAGAGAGCAGGAGAGAGACAGAACAAGGTTCGAGCCCCAGCCACAACAAGGACGACACTTAGCTGTAATTAATTAATCACGGTTTCAAAGCCTTCTCGTCAATTCAGTATCTTTTCTCTTCACGTCAAAAACACAATATTGGTAATTTGCCGGACATATATATATATTTATATGTATATTCTTTTCCGAGATGCCTTTTTTTTTTAATAAATCAATTTTTTTTAAATATAATGTGAATTTTTTCGTTTTTCTTTTCTTTCCTGGTATCCTTTCTCTCTTTTTTTCTTTTTGATTTTAAATTTCTTTTTATATTTCGCTTTTTTCACTCTGTATGTATATACGAACGTCTTGTCTCTCTCCTCTCTTATACAAGCACCATCATCATCCGCCTTGTAGTATGGCGTGCCCCCTTCTCTGCAACTGCCGCTTCTTCTCCGCTCGCCTTTTTTCTCCGCTGTCTTTAGCAGTGTGTGTGGCAAGCCACTCTTCATCTGCTGCTAGAGTGTGATCAGACGAGCGAATATATCGATAGGCTTTACACAAAGATGGTAGTAGCAGCAGCAACAGTGGCGGCAAACACCAGCAGCACCAGCAACAACCACTGCTGCTGCATCATTATTATAACAGCAGCTAAAATAGTACGTATCGTTTGACAGGCTTAATAACTTAGTCCAAGGCGACTTGATGTCAAACCAGGTACCCACCAGCCCTGTTAGTGTCCGATCACCGAATGCAATGACATGATCTGATCATATGTTTATTAAATAGTCAAAGAGGCTACATATATGTGTGTGTGTGCATGTATGTGTGTGTGTGTGTGTGTGTGTGTGTGTAGTCAAAGAAGCTATATATATGTGTGTGTGTGTGTGTGTGTGTAGTCAAAGATGCTATATATATATGCGTGTGTATATATACACGCACACACACGTTTTATATAATATATATCAACCGAAAATACTATCTTGTGGCATGTTTGATTTTTCAAGATGAAAATCTTTTAAAAGAATAATCGAATTATATATATATATATGTGTGTGTGTATGTATGTATGTATATTAGGGTGAGAGAGAGAGAGAGAGAGAGAGAGAGAGAGGGGAGAGAGAGAGAGAGAGAGGGAGAGAGAGAGAGAGAGAGGAAGAGATTGTAGATGCCCACTGTAGTCAGTAATCCACAGAATTTAATCCTACTAAACACCTGTGGAGGAAGAATCAACGGCGAAATTATCAACATATAATGATGTCACTATATGTGTGCGCATGTTTGTCTGCATGTATGTTTGTGCGCAAATACACACACACACACACACACATATATATATTGAGAGAGAGAGAGAATGATTGAGAGAGAGGGGGGTGCGCGCGCGTTTGTGTGTGTGAGTGACCCTAGATGTGAAACTACATTCTTTTTATAATTGAAAGCAGGGCTATATAGCGAGAGGGATTGCGTATATATGTATGTACGTATGACACAGATTGGGGGTATAATAAAAAAAAAACAACTATCGAGGATCATCAATAGTCGCCTTTTTATATATACGTAGGGATAAAGAGAGAGAGACGTGGAGAAGGAGTGCGAAAGTGATAGACACAATGAGAGAGTGATAGATAAAGCGATAATGTAATAGATAATGAGAGAAATGTTGATTACCATATAGAGAGGGGGACTGAAAGAAAGAGAGAGAGAGAGAAGTAGGGAGAGAACAAAAGCGATAGAGAGAATGATTATGAGTAAGAAAGAGAGTGTGAGTGTGCGTGAATAAACGTAGATATTAGTGTGAAAGAGAGGGGTGAGTCGATGCGCGCCTGTCATGTGCATGTGTATTGAATTGCAAGCACGATTTTTATACTATTGTAACAGCAGTTTATGCATAATGTGCACTAATATATGGAAAGGGTACAAGTTTCAGCAATACATGGATGACGCTAGTGGTGCTGTTTTACTCCTCAAATTGTGCAATTATGAGAAAAGAAAATATTCTTAGTTGTCACTGCATCTCATATACATTATTATCTAGTCTATCAATCAATAACAATAGTCACTGTTCATACATACATACATACTATTGTAGAATATATATATATATATATACATATATATATATATATATATATATATATATATATATATATATATATATATATATATATATATATATATATATATATAGGTAGAAGTTATGAAGTGATAGTTTCTTGCTTGCATCACATTTATCAAGTGCCATACACGAAACTCTCGGTCTTTGATTCACTTTGTAACTTCTGCCGTTTAAAAGTAATACACACACTCACACATACATACATACACACACATACACATACACACACACACACACATACATACATACATATACATGCACATACATACACTCATGCACATTTCCTCTTCATTATTATTGTTAAAAACTATTATTAATATATATATATTTAATTTAATTAGTATCACAGAAAGGGAATATTCTTCAAATATTTTAAATTATTTTTTTCTTTTAATATTCATTTATTTTTTTTAAGGGTGAATGGTTATTGTAGTGGATGATGTATTTGTAATAATGTATTGAATGAAACTAGTTGACACGTAACCATGTCTATTGAATGACAAAACTAATCAACATGTACTCGCCGTCAGATAGAGAGCGCAGAAATTAATAAATAAATAAACGTTATTGATTTCTTTTCACTGGGCATAACGCCAGTTTTTATTAGAGAGGGGTGGGTATGTCATTTACATTTACGCCCCAATATCTTAAATGCTATTCTATTTTATCTATATATGTTTTCATCGAACCCTGCAGTCATTAAAATGTAAAATGAACTTCGGAGGAATTTGAACATTTAAATCGGAGTTGCCGGATTACACTCGGTACAACATATATATATATATATATATATATACATACACATACACACTTACGTTATATGTATATATTTATATTCATTCACACACACACACACATATATGCATGCATGAATGGCTAATATGTGCTTCCAAACTGCAATTGTTTAACTTTCAACGCACGATCTCAGATCAAATCACTTGCCAGACAAGTACATCGTCGAAATATTCATATATATATATATATACACACATATACACATACACACACACATATATATGTGTGCGCGTGCATATATATATATATATATATATATATATATATATATATATATATATATATATATATATATATATATATATATATATATATATGTATATCCGAAGTTAATTCCACTGCCACCTCTATAGAATTTCTTTCCTCTTTTTTTTTATTTTTTATAATACTTAGTACAAGGTCAATGTTACTGATGAAGAGGAAAAGTTGACTTCAATTGACTCCAGCATCTTCACTTCTCTCGCTGTTCTACCAAAAAGCTAAATTAACCCGCGCGTAAACTGAAATCAGATATAGAGAAGTCCCGGACTAGATGCCGCGGAACATCTTTTTCTGGATCAAAGGGAAAGGATGTAATTAGTCTTACTATAAGTACGGTGTTGACGGAGGCTAAATTAGATCGCTGAAACACCCAGCGCTCTACCGTTTCTTATCAAGTGTTGTTGTCGTTTCGCCCCAGGTTAGCTGTCATTGCGCAGAACAGATCTAAGACATTCTGGTCTTAACCACCCCATCTTTTTTCCTTGACAATAATATATTTGAAGATCACATTATCCAGTGTTATTCCTTCCTATCACGTACAGTAAAGGTCCCCCTCGTTAGTTTGTTGCATTCACTTTATTGGTAGTTGTCGATGGTTATTAATGATAATCACTAATTTCTTCATCTTCTTTCGGCGTATGTATATTTTTCTGGGACACTGATACACATCTATCTCTCTACGATTATTGACCCTTGCATTAGCAGATAGATGTCCGTGAACACACACCCACAAATAGACAGGAGCGAGAGAAAGACGAACATACAATACAGCAGCTATGTATCTATGTATCCACCTTTCTAAACACAGGTGATTTGTGACATGTGATGAGAAGGAGAGAAAAAAACTGTAAAGTTCACTAGACTTTAATACGAATAATACTTGGTACAGAGTTAAGAAATTGCCCTCGGAATTTGCAACTGTTGCTATAAAGTGTGTGGAGTTACAAATATATGCACTAACCGTGTCTGCTGTGGTATAATAATTATGGAGATTGAATTGAATTCATTTCATTTCTACTCGCTGAAATTATGGTAATAACACAGAGACAGGTTATGCTGACATTCCTCCTGTTTCTATGTATGAATTTATTTATGTGTGCGCTTGCATATGTTTGTGTATTCGTTTGTGCATGTATAGATTGCATGTATTTGTATGTGCATGGAGGTGCGTGAATCTATCTATCTATCTATCTATCTATCTATCTATCTATCTCTCTCTCTCTCTCTCTCTCTCTCTATATATATATATATATATAGGTATATACACATAGGCATATATATATGTCTATATATGAATATATCGATATATGTATGTGCGTGTGTTAATACGTATATGCATATATTATGAGAATGTTTTCATGTGTGTGTGTACGTGTGATGGTGTATGCTTACAAATCTGCCCTTCATTAACTGAAACATTGCCCGTTAGCTTGAAGCAAAACAGAAACTAAACATACATCGAATAATTAAAGAAAAGAAAAGTATTTTTATTTCTATTACATGTATGCATAATTTTATTAACTTTTTTTTTTTCAGTGCTTGTGATTTACACTGCATTATGCTCGCATATATTTAGTAACTCCTACTAGGCCAGATGACTTGTGTTGATTACAGTTTGGTCATTTAGACTTCGTTTCTCAAAAGAATATATATATATATATATACATACTTTCATATTTTAATCTTTAAAAATATCAAACATTATATATATATATATATATATATGATTCTGGGGCTGATAGCGAAAGTAGGTATTGAGGAACTATACTGGGATAAAATTATAAACTAAAATAATATGATTCAGCCTTGATAAATCACCTCCTGCCGTAAAACACTCCCTTGAAATGCGTATTTTCTGACGAATTTTGGAATGACTATTAAACGATATGACTTCGATTATCTCCAACTTTTCCAAGTATTAAGAGACGCAAATGACTTTAACACCGGCACGTGAGTCGGTATCAAGGATAATGTTAGACTCATGGCTGCTGGCTGACTTAGGATTTCCTCTGTGGTCATTGCATTATATTAGTCAGGATACTTAATTCTTGTCTTAGTTTATTTTGGTTTGAAATTAAATTAGTTATTACTTGACTACAACAGGTTAACATGGAATATAAATTAAAACAGTTGATGGGTTTAAAATTTACTGTCTCTTTATTCGAAGACAGTAAATCTCGTCATATAATTTAATTAGTAGCACTTTTTAAAATAATCATTTCGAACTTTTCCAAGTTAATTTTCATTTCATCAATGTTCTAAGTTTCTTAGGGATTTTGTATTCGAATGATCTGGCAGCATTTTATGAGTTTTACCTGCCTCACTCAACTTTAAAACGTTGAACATTCCATTCCTATTCTATTCAACGTCAGGGTAATTTTAAATTATAACTATGTGTGTATATCCATTCATGCATGAATGAATGTATTATTTATGTAGGGTTATTGTAGGGGTTAAATTTGAAAACATGATGAATGTTTCGTCCCACATGTTTTATCCTAATTATTTTAAATACCTAGCTTCTTATACCAGGAATTAAAGAGTTGAAGAAGTTTAAGTAAATAGCTATTTACTTCTACATAAATCTTTTAGAATCGTTTTATAATCTAAAGGCAATGGGGGCTAGCTTGATTAAATGCATCGCATCCATTCAAATGCTTTAATGATTTCAAAGGAGGTGCACAGATTATTATTGAAAGGTGCAATATTCACTTTTATTCCAAGGTGCATTAATTACTAGAATAAGAATCAAACCATTTTTGTGAATCCAGTTCATCATGAATGTACTTCAATGTAAATGCCCCATTAAGAATTAGATAAGCAGGAGTTCTCATGCAAATAGTTATAAACGACTTGCTTGGGAACATATAAGACAATGCTAATAGGCAGGAAACAAACATTTCTCAACTTACAAACGAACAAAAAAAAAATCAAGAATTTGAAATTTCATCCATTCAACTGCATATCACTGAATAAATTGTGCTGTATATTGTGTTTGATAAATAATGAGTATTTTAGCTATTTTATTTTTTGGTATAATATGAATGCGGTGATGCATGGACAAACTTTCATGTGAAAGAGTGTTGTGCCGATGCCCCCAAGCGAAGAAGTAGGATCGCCCAAGACATATAAATAGAGATAGTCTAGCCGGGGTAGAGGAGTTGAATAGCCGTTGAGTACCAGTCGGTTAGCAGTTGAGTAGAGATCATCCGAAGGTGCTAGATAGCAGTAGCTTGAGACATAACAAAGAGGTTTAGGAAAACAATGGAGAGGGTAGGGGTAGTAACATTAACCTTTTAGCATTTAGACTGGCCATTTCTGACCCAAATATTCTACCTGTTTTTATGTTCAAACATGCCAGATCTGGCCTCTTACACCTATCCTACAATATCATTCTAAAAATCAACAGTTTTCTCATCAAATCTCAAAGCTACAAAATCATGCATGATTCATTCAAAATGATGTCAATAAATAAGCATCACTTTTGATAGAAAAATGTGAATGCTAAAGGGTTAACCCTGTTATATCTAACCCAAATATTCTATTTGTTTTATGTTAAGATCAACCAGATCCAACCTCTCACACCTATCCTACCATGTCATTCTAAAAATAAACAATCACATCATTGAAATCTTGAAGCTATGAGATAATCCATGATTTATTCAAAACAATGCGAATAAGTAATCATTACATTTGACAGAACAAGGGTTAAGGAATATTCGAGGAGGAAAAGGTAGAAAATATGAGATTAACTGATGATCAGTTCTTTATTTAAGAGATGAGGAACTATGTACATTATTTACAATTGATGGATATATAACCACTACACCATATGCCCACAGATATATGGCGTAGTGGTTAAGAGCGTGGGCTTCTAAACCCAAGATTCTGAGTTCGATTCCAGGCAGTGACCTGAATAATAATAATAATAATAATAATAACAACATCGAAAAATACTTTAGGAATGAGAACCCAGGTTCAAAATTTCCCCAAGACACCTGATGAAGGCTGGAGGGTATATCAGCCAAAACGTTGAGTTCAAACTCTGCTGAGGTCAACTTTGCTTTCATCCTTTCAGGGTTGATGAAGTAAAGACCAATTATGCACTGGGATCAATGTAATCAACTATCCTCCTTCCCCCAAAATTTTCATGACTTTGTGCCTAGAGTAGAAATAAAAAAAAATTTAATTATAATGTTACTTTGTAAATTAAAATCAAATAATTTTTAATATTGAAATTTTATCCGTGGCTGCAATATTTTAAGTAAAAATTTACTTATTCTGTACTTTACCAATGTAATAAGATGTCCTGAACTTTTCCAAGTGTAATAACTTGTCCTGTAATTTTCCAGGTTTATAATCTTAAAAATATTATTTCTCTTGCTCGCATTTTTCCATGTAATCCATGTCTTTTCCAGGCTATGCTATTATGCTAATTAATAATGTGTCTAATGTGTCAAATGTGTTAATTAGCAGTGTTATGGATAATTTTCTTCCTTACCTCCATGATGCCAGTGACATATATTAAAAGTCCTGTCATAGAACTATATTCATAAAAAAAAAAACAGAACTATATAATCACTTCAAATTTGAGGAACAAACACTCATAACTTTTTTCTTTTAAAACTTCATTGCATGAGATTGATACAATAGGTGCTAAAACTAGTGATTAGGGCAGTTGTGGAAGCAATATCATGTTGTGTTTTGACAAGAAACTCAGGAATGAGAAGATCTCAGATACAGGGTGCATTGTTGTTGTGAAGAAGCCAATTCTTTGTGTTCCACAGATCCGATTGGTTTTGCTGAATGTTCTCTCTCAGACACTTCTTTAAAATGTTGCAGTAGAACTCTTGATCAACAGTCTGGTCCTGGAGGACAATTTCTTGATGCACAACACCATGGATGTCGGAAAAAACGATGATCATGCCCCTGATTGAGCAGCAGTTCTGTCGTGCCTTCTTCAGTCGTGGAGATGAAGGGCTCTAC